>NC_056728.1:1719751202-1719928702 GCF_019279795.1 Protopterus annectens | reverse complement strand
ACCCACATACACACTGCAACCCACACAGAGGTCATAGCTCAGCTATGTCATGTAACACGAAGATCCTTTATTAAAAGATTGGTAGTAACATATTAAGAAAATGCTTCTTGTTTTTCTGTTCCTTGATGGCCAGTTAGTGGTAACGTCTTTTCATTAACTTTTCTTGCATTCTCTTGGATACAAGTCTGCCTTGGTACATGATACGATAATTGTTGGTAATATGGGTGCACCTGGATGTTTGAAGTGTATGATAAACCTTTCCTTGGATTACAGTTAGCAGTAATGTATCGTGTTCAACTTTTTACAGCTGGAGGCTGCTTGATTTATAAGATTTTTTTTCTTTAAGTCTGAGGACATTTAATACAGCTTGCAGATGGAGAGAGAAGTTTATGATTGTTTTCTGTGTCCTAGCATATGGCCATTCTTACCTTGTGAAGTGTGGTATTCTGGCATTCTTTCAGTAATTATCACATCCTCCCTTGTTTCTGCTTAAGTTGATATCATGTTTGAAATTCCATGCCATTGATATCATGCTTACTTAGTAGCTGGCAGAATGCACTAGGATTATTGCTACGTGCCCCTTCGCATACTTCTTTGATTTTTCTGCAGACTGCTTATACAAGTGATAAAAAGTTGTGTTATAACGTGTTTTATTTTTTCCCTTCTTTTCTGTGGGTCTTGTAAATTTCTGTCTCCATCTACCTTTCTCAAGCACAACTTACTTTTCTTTGCATTTTTCTGTGTGTCATAATAAGAACTGAAAGACTCCTGGGTCTGTTAGTTTGGTACTTCTAGAGACCATGTGAAAGGCTCCAGTCCTTTCACTAAGAGGAAGAAAGATTAACAATTGATGACAAAAACTGATAAAATATACATCAGATAATGAAGGTAAGTGGTACATTAGAAGAGTATGTAAAATCTAATATTTAATAATGAGACTGGGAGAGATGAAAAGCATGCTTCCAATCACACAAATGCAGTATATACTCTCTTTCAGAGGATGTGATGGAAACTGAGTTAAAATATGCTACAGTGTTAGCCAAATAGAATGAACTTCGTGAAAAAGTCATAGACTTGGAGGACAGATTAAGCAGACAAAATTTACATTTTTTTATGAATCCTAAACTGTTTGACCATGGAGCTTCTTCAAAATCTGAACTAAATTGTATCTGCAAGACATTCTGCTCAAGAGTACATGTCCGACAGTCTGCAGACCATGAAAAAGTCCAGACACAACCTTGTTAAATTTCAAACATATCAACTAGAAGAACAGATGTTAACAAAGTTGTGCATGTGTGTGGACTCTTGAATGTGGGAAAAGATCTTGCATTTGTAGACAAAGATTATTCCCTGGCCACAAAAAAAGAAATCAGTTTATAACCCATAGTAAGTTATAGCAGCATAGATACAAATGCATAATATTATCTCTCATTTGGGACTCAAAACCAAGACTTCCATATAACTGTGCTGCTGCTAAACTAAAAAGAGCCTCTGGACAGATAGCAGCAGTAAGCAGCAGCAAGTCTTTGCAGTGAAAATAAAATGAAATTTAACATCTGGTAGTCTCCATTTTTGAAGGTCTTCTATTTGAGTGGTGTAAAACATACTTGGAAATTGAAACTGCCCTTACAGAGATTTAACAGTTACACATGAAAGATAATTAACTAGAAGGAATACTTGAGAAAACTCAGAAGTAACAGACAACCTGCAAATAAAGGCTACTGGCATGATCCAGGAGACAGTATCAGTGAATCCTTTTCTGCTGTTTATAAGGAAAATGGAGCAAAGTCAAAACAAAGCTTTTTCTGTGACAAAAGAAATGTGATGAATTGAACTAGGCTCGTGGACTTCTACTGCTTCAAGAAGATAGTAATGTACTGGACTGATGAAGATATTTAACCTAACAAAGCACATTTTTTTAATTTAAAAGTAAGTGGATATTAACAATTAGAAACAAATAATATTGTTTTCCTGTATTTGACAATTTCTTGTTTAGTTTCTTTAAGAACATCATGTTAGTGCTTTTAAAACAAGAGATGTTCTTCGTGTTTCACTGTTGCAGTCATCACACACGGGTTATCTGCCTGCAGGTAGCCCTCAGTCAGCCCGAATACCAGAGACTTAGTATTTCTGTGTCGGTTGCTGTCACTTCAGTACTAACGTCAGGTTGTCAGGGGGTATAAAAACAGGCAGCCGACGCCATTACATCAGTCTTTCTTGCCGAGGAGCCCGAATCAAAAGCAGTTTGCATGAGTGCCGGTCGGCCGCTACCTGAGTTTTCATTTCCGAACTAAATCATCCTGAAGTCTTCCAAAGCTAAGTACCCCGTTGGGGATCCTTTTTTCTTGCTCTAATTGATATTTGACACAAACTGATGACTTCTTTCGTGTCTTCAGTTCTGACTAAAACTACCGAGTTTCTAAGACAAGAGTACAAGTTACGCCTAAAAAACTGATGACCCAAACTCAAGCACCTTCTTCCCTGCCACAAAATCAAATGCTTAAAATGGCAGAAGACCTGATTATGCTGATTAGGAGAAGCCAGCCTTCCCCTGCTAAGAGAAAGAGATCTGTCCCCAGCAGCTTTAACAGACCAAGAGTACGATGACTCTGAGGTCTCTGATTATGAAGACATGCCTTTATCTGCTTATGAGGATTAAGATGCAGATGAATCCATTCCTTCTGCTTCCCCTCCAGAGGATTTTTCTTTTGGTGAAACCCTAAATACTTTAAAGAGAGCATTTCCACTAGGAATGCCAAGACTATCCTCAGTCCAAAAAGAGACTCAGAGAATTTTTAGATTTGCCACAACATAGACCTTTAGCAATACCTCCAGTTCTGGATGTTGTGGATGATGCCTTTATGGAATCCAGTCCAACTCCGGATACTTTACCCCCTGCTCCAAGGAAACCAGACAGGTACTACAGAGTTCCTGACTCTCACAAATTTCTTTTAAAAAATCCTACTGCTGACTGAGAGGTCATTTCCCAGGGGCCTAAAGGTATTAAAGCAACTACAGCTAAGAATCCTACTCCTTTAGACAGGGATTCCCAAGCTTTAGACAGATGGAGTAAAAAAGTATACACCTCTGCAACTCTCGCCATTAGGGCATTGAATTGCCAGTTTCACATGCTGAAATACCAGCAACATATTATGGAACTTATTAAGCAAAAATTAGCTACCTTAACAGACTGTACAGAAAATAAAGAATTACAAGAGCTTATGCATTCTGCAAGCCAAGTCAGCAAGCATACCTTGCAATGTGGCTTTGACACCCTAGAACCATCTTGCAGGGTAGCAGTCACTGGTTCTGTACTGAGAAGGCATGCTTGGCTTAAGGAGCAGACCTTGCCAGACCATGTCAAATCAAAATTACTAGACCCCCCTTTGAACAAGGACAATTTATTTGGCTCCAAAGTAGAAGAGGTTCTAAAAAGATGGAAGAAAAAGCTAAATCTATGCAGACAGTCAAAGATTTCTTGCAAGTGCAGCCTCCTAGATTCAGTAGACATTGCCCCTCAAAACATTGGTCCTTTCCAGTCCCCTCAAGGCCATCTCAAACTAGACCCAGGGGAAACAGACCCCCCCCAGACTACAGTCTCAACGTATGAAAAAAAAACTGCTCATGCCCCTAGGAGGAAAATTTTCCCATCATGCAAAAAACTGGACCTCCATCACCATAGACCGATGGGTCCTCAACACTGTATCCCAAGGGTATAAATTTTACTTCTACTCACTGCCAACCCCAAAAGTGTTCCTAGACCTTCCTCCAAACCAGTGGGCAGAAAACCAAGATCAGTCCCTGCTCTCCATAAGGGCAATTCAACCTGTTCCTGCAGAGCAAATAGGTCAAGGGTTTTATTCAAGACTTTTTCTGGTAACCAGAAAAGAGGGCACTTGGCGCCCAATCCTAGATCTTTCCATTCTAAACACCTTCCTGGTGGTTCCAAAATTCAAAATGCTCATCCTTCAGCAGTTTCTTCCTATGCTGTCCAAAGATGCCTGGTTAGCCACCCTAGACCTAAAAGAAGTCTATCTTCACATCCCTATCAGGGACTCATGCAGAAAATACCTACGTTTCAGGGCAGGATCTATGCATTGTCAGTTCTCTGCACTTCCCTTTGGCTTATCCACTGCTCCCAGAGTCTTCACAAAATGCCTGGCTCCAGCCATTGCTCATTGCAGACAGAGAAAGATTCAAATTTATCCGTACTTGGATGTTTGTCTGATTTAGGCAGACAGTCAGGAAAAGCTTTTGCAGCACCTGACATTGGTAAAGAACCTTCTAACCTCCCTGGGGTACACTATCAATGAAAAGAAATCAAAACTAGTCCCAGTCAAAAGATTGTATTCCTGGGAGCAAGCTTAGACACAGCATCCCAGACGGCATTCCTTACTCCAGAAAAACAAGCCTATCTGAAAGGTGGCAAATGGCCACCAGAACCCAGCTATCTGCAAGGAAAATCTTGCAGGCCCTAGAATTCATGGCCTTTTGCATTCTACTAATTCCATATGCCAGACTGCATATGAGGAAACTTCAATTGTACTTAACAATCTTTGGTGCCAACATTCTCAGGATCTGGAAACCGTCCTACCTATCATACCTTGTCTAAGGACAGAGTTTCTTTGGTGGGCAGCAGCAGGCAACCACAACAAGGGATTTCCCTTTACTCAACCCCACGTCATCCAGACCCTAACCACAGATGTATCAGACTATGCTTGGGGGGGGGGGGCACATCTGAACGACATGTGCGTTCAGGGCCACTGGAGCCCAAGTCAAATTTATTTGCACATCAGCCAAAATGAGATGCTAGCTGTTCAGCACACTCTGACAGCTTTCAGATCCCTACTCTCACCAGGACCCCTGCTGATAAAGACAGACACTGCCACAGTTATGTGGTACATCAACAAGCAGGGGGAACACACTCTTACCCACTCTGCAAGCTAGCCATGGCCCTGTGGAACATGGCCTTGGACAATGCAGATTCATCTGCAAGCTCAATTCCTGCCAGGCAAACAAACCTGTCTGGCAGATGACTTAAGCAGAAATCTAGTGGACCAACACGAGTGGCAATTAGACCCCAGCACCTTCAGCATCCTAACACTGAAATGGGGGACCCCAGAGGTGGACCTTTTTGCCTCCCTCTACAATCACCAGCTCAGCAAATTCTGCACCAGGACATCTCACAGCAGGGCCTGGAAAATGGATGCCTTATCTTTCCAGTGGGTAAACCTCTCAATCTATGCATTTCCCCTCCTGCCTCTTCTCACAAAAATATTACTCAAGATAAGACAGGAAAAACCAAGGACAACCCTGATTGCCCCAGACTCGCCATGCCAGCACTGGTACCCACTACTGTGCAGCCTGTCACCAGTGCCACCCTGGCACCTACCCCAGATCCAAACCCTTCTCACCTACCAGGAGGGACGTATCCTGCATCCGCATCTGCAAATCTTGAATCTTGCAGCCTGGCTTATTCCTTGAATTCTCCTCCAGTGTCCAACCTAAGCAAGCGGGTGCTGGACGTCATTCTTGAAGCCAGAAGACCCAGTACAAGGAAATCCTACGCTGATAAGTGGAAAAGGTATTGTTCCTGGATTCAATCTAAAGGAGAGGACACAGCATTACCCTCCTTACCTCTAATCCTGGAAGCAGATTTAGTACACAGAGGCTTATCCTTCTCCTCCATTAAGATCCATGCCTCTGCCATCTCGGCTTATTACAACACTGAGCCACCTCTCTTCTCTCACCCTCTCATCAAGCAGTTCCTGAGAGGGGTAATCAATCTAAGGGCACCAAGGAGAGCACCCACCCCTGCTTGGGACCTTAACTTTGTTCTGAAAAACCTCACGCTACCGCCCTTTGAGCCTGCAGCATCAGCAGAGTTAAAATTCCTCTCTTGGAAAACAGCATTGCTACTGGCCATCACTTCAACTAGAAGAGTGTCTGAGCTACAAGCACTTATGGCTGTGGAACCCTTCATTATTTTTCATGCTGACAGGGTCTCCGTCAGGACTAACCCTTCATTTATGCCAAAAGTGGTGCCCAGTGTAGCTCTCAACCAATCTATCCATCTGCCAACCTTCTTCGCTAGTCCTCAAAATAAAGGGGAAAGGATCCTGCACTCCTTGGATGTGCACAGGCAGCTCAGATTCTACCTGGATAGGACTAAAGCCTTCAGGAAATCTGAGCAGTTACTAGTCAGTTTTGCACCAGGGACAGAGGGCAAGGCCATTTCAAAACAAACAATTTCCAAATGGATAGCACACTGTATCCATTTCTGCTACAAACACCATGGGAAACCAACACCTCAGAGGGTCAGAACGCATTCCACCAGGGCTACTTCTACCTCTACAGCATTCCTCAAGGGAGTCCCTAACAGGGACATTCTGGAAGCTGCTACCTGGAGTTCTGTACATACCTTCATCAAGCATTACCACCTACCTATCTTTTCCAAATCCAGGGCGGGTTTTGCAACAGCAGTCCTGCAGGGCATACTAGCCACCCCAAGTCTTCTTGACTGCCTCCACCCTTTCTTCAGCTTTGGGAATCTACCCAAGTGTGATGACTGCAACAGTGAAACATGAAGAACCTAGTACAGTTGTGTACACTTACCATAAATGTAGATGTTCGAGTGTATTCACTGTTGCAGTCCTGGTTTCCCTCCCTCTAGTCCCCTTCTCTCTCTCTCTCTCTCTCTCTCTCTCTCTCTCCTCTCTATGCCTATTACTCACCCCTTACTGGGTTATTGGTATTTATGTTTTACTGGTGGTGTTTTCCCACCTTAAATTTGCTCCCTATTTGGGGGGGCTACTGACATTTGGGGCAAGAAAAACTGATGTAATGGTGTCAGCTGCCTGTTTGTATACCCCTGATGACCTGACTTCAGTACTGAAGTGACAGCAACCAACGCAGAAATACTAAGTCTCTGGTATTCGGGCCGACTGAGGGCTACCTGCAGGCAGATAACCCAAGTATGATGACTGCAACAGTGAATACACTCGAACATCTACATTTATGGTAAGTGTACACAACTGTACTTTTCCACTTGTGTTGTAGTCAGAAAATGCATAGAATGGCTGTGGATGTAATCCTAGCTGGTGTGTGGGACTGACAGGAATAGGAAGCATTTTGATTGGTTAAATGCCTGGGACTCCCAAAGCTTCATTGAATATACCTTCTATCTGTTTTGATTGATAGTTAAGGCTGTCTAGACTGCAGCTGATCTAATGGGGCTGTTCTTAGTGTTGAGAAAAATGTTTACAGCTCACTTCAGGTGATACTGCCCACTTCTTGGAAGCAGTTCAAGACAAACTTTGAAGTAAAAGCAACGAAAATATTTAAAGCTGAGCTATAAGTGCAGCACTTAGCAATGAACAGAGTAAGACTGAGTATCGCATAAAAGGACACCTATTAAAGAAAGATTGAATAAAATATTTTTTCTTAACATAACAACATAACATATCATATCATAACAACCCTATATGTACCCTCAACCATCCTACTTAACCCCTCTCTCTCCCTATACCCACTTTACCACTACGTCTGATCTGTAAGACCTTTCCTATTTCTATATCTTACTATATCTATATGCTCTCCCTTCTACACCCTCCCTCTAGATCACTACATTCCTCCTCTACTACTTTCTTCTTCTGCACCATCTCTTCTTCTGTTATGAGGCCCCTTGTACATACACTTTTCTCTTTTTTCTTTACTCCTGCACTAGTTTCTTCCTCAGATCTTAGGCCTCCTGCACATACAGAATTTCTCCTTCTAGCCACTAATCTAATAATGCCATATTATTTTCAAATGATTACCTATAACCTTAATTCCCTTACTGCATACCTCTTGGATTTATTATTGTTGTTTTTCCTTTTACAACCTTATTATTATATTTTTGTATATAGCTATGTTTAATTCCATGGAGTACATTATTTTTTTTTTCTTATCCATTGTATTCATGATATTGTTTTGCTCTGTATTATTGTAAACTTGTATGTCTGTTTGGGGCTTTTCCCCTCGGGTCTCCACTGAAAATGGATAAAATTCTTACCCAGCTGGACCAACCTGGTTAACAAATGCAAAATAAATAAATCTTACTAAAATGCCCTTGTACAGTTTGGTGAAAAACTACAGGGCAGTTAGGAAGAACAGCAGATTCTAGTTATACAATAATGCAGTTTGTGGTAATGATTTGCATGTTTTTGTTGCTGCTGTAATTATTAAGTGCATTAAAATCTGAACTTCTGTGAAGAATATTTCAAACCTCAGGTCAACGTGACAAACTTCTTAAGAAAAGTACACATCTCGTTTTCCTTGGCACAAGGCTGTTTCACAGTATGGAGTAAACTGAAAGTAAAACACAGTCAGAAGGATTCAGCGTCAGCATCAACACACTTTTTCCCATTTTGGTATGTGGGGTTAGGGTATCACATCAGTAGTGACCATTATATTAGTACTATTAAAATGACAAGTTTGATAGAATGAGAATATGTGTGATTGTAAATAAAGGGACTAGCACTAGAGAGCCAGGATGAGCAGCAGCACATGCCACCCATTCCCAGTGATTGTACCATAGATGTGTGCATCCATTTAATTATCCTGTCAGTAATATACAAAGAAAAATAGAGAGTATAAATTAAAAAAAAATGTGCATTATGGGTGTTATATGGATTGTATTAAAAAAAAGATAAAAATATTGTAGATGACAGGGGACTGGCATCCCCCTATATATGGTTTGTTAACTTAATGGTTTAACAAATTTCTACAGTTATAAGTGGAATAAATATGTGTCAGCAGTTTGCATATTCTTTTGCACTTTTTAAGGGACTTGTAAAATCTAATTGTAACAGAATAGATACCAACTGGGGTTGGTGCATATGAGTTGTTAAATAGGGTATGTTACTCTCAACCTTTTAGCGCAAGAGTTGGGTACAAAGACAAAAATAAAAGAACAGATTTTTCTTGTATTTAGAAAAATTGTTAGCATGTATTTTCCTAAGAATATGAAGTCTGAAAATGAGATGTTTCTTTGTGATTGCAGCCCTCAACAATTTACCAGGAAACTACCATATCAGGGGTATAGGGTTAATGTAATATATCCCGTTGTGTTAGACAATGTGGTCTCACACACCACCTGCATGAAGTGAAAACAATAGTCACTTTCTTAACATTTGTGAGGATGTGAAATAACATGCACTTTCTGAAGTAAATAAAGTCCGTAATTATTGATTATCAGTGTTTACTAAGTATAACGCACCACCTTTTTTCCCAAATCTCCATTTTTAGGAGGGACTAAGAAAGAACATTTTGAACTAAAATCGGGGTAAGTTGAGAGGTGCGATCAACAGTGGAACAATTAAAAGGGACCTGGTGGCAGGATGTAAAATTACTGCTGTATAATGGTCCCTGTTAAGGTAACAATTTGAAATGATGGAACCCAAAAGAGTGAGTCCTGAAACAAGGAGACTAAATGGCTGAAAAAATGGACTTCTGTATACAAAGTCTGACATGGCCATTTCTCAGAATAGCTCCTTTTCTCCAAGGTATGGTGATCTCAGAGTTGGTATGTATAAGTTCAGGAGGTGTAGGGAGCTTGCCCTCTACCATGAAAAAAGAACTTTAAAGGAGATGAACGATTTTTGACATTTGCTCTTTTCCTGGGTTTTCAAGTGCCAACATTTTAATAGGGAGTCCTCTGTTAGTTGACTTGGGTAGAGTTATCACAGTAGCCCATGATGTGAAGATTTCATGTCACAAGTTTTCTCAAACTCTGTGTTTACTTACCGTGCAGCAAGCTGTAGTCAGGGACAATCATCCTAACCACTGGAAGGCTGAGATGGATGCTTTCTTGTGTTTGTGTAATTTTTATATAAAACTGCACAAATATGTTTTATTCATTTGTATTTGTGTAATTTTTATATCATACTCCAGATAGGATACTATTCATGCATTATTGTATATCAACTATAGTCTGAGAACATCTGGCAATTATTTTAATTTTGTTATTTATTTTTTATTATAATACCATCTCACATCCATTTCTCAGCTGGTTCTGTATTCTTTTGTTCATTACCACAAATTACATTCTTTGTTAAAAGTATGTATTTTGGGCGGTTGTGCAAGCACAGATTTGGGGATATACAGTGTATATAAAAAGTATATACACCCCTGTTAAAATGCCACATTTTCATGATATAAAAAAATGAAACCACAATAAATCATTTCAAAACTTTTCCCACCTTTAATGTGCCCTATAACCCGTACGATTCAATTGAAAAACAAATCTGTTAGGGGAAAAAATATAAAAAAAACCCATACAATACGCTGGTTGCATAAGTGTGGACACCCTTAAACTAATACTTTGTTGAAGCACCTTTTGATTTAATTACAGAATTCAGTCTTCTTGGATAGGAGTCTATCAGCATGGCACATCTTGACTTGACAGTATTTGCACACTCATCCTTGCAAAAGTGCTCCAAATCTGTCAGATTGCGAGGGCATCCCTTATGCACAGCATGTTCAGGTCATCCCACAGATTTTCTATTGGATTTAGGTCTGTGCTCTGGCTGGGTCATTCCAAAACTTTAACTTTCTTCAGGTGAAGCCATTCTTTTGTTGATTTGGATGTATGCTTGGGGTCATTGTCATGTTGAATGGTGAAATTCCTCTTCATCTTCAGCTTTCTAGCAGATGCCTTTAGGTTCTGGGGCAAAAGTGACTGATATTTGGAAATGTTCATAATTCCCTCCACCCCGACTAAAGCCTCAGTTTCAGCTGATGAAATACAACCCCAAAGCACGATACTGCTACTGCCATGCCTCACTGAGGAGATGGTGTTCTTTTGGTGATGCAAAGTGTTGTTTTTGTGCCAAAAGTACTTTTTAGAATTGTGGCTAAAATGTTCAACCTTGGTCTCATCAGACCATAACACATTTTCCCACATGCTTTTGGGAGACTTGTTTTGCAGATTTTAGCTGGGCCAGCATGTTTTTTCTGTGTTTCTGAATGTAGTGAACTTTTCATTTGGCAAATAAATGTTCAATATCATTTGTGAGGTTTGCAGAGCAGTACATTTGGCACTTGTGTTTCCATGGAGACAGCATGACTACAGGGGAAGGCAGTAAAAGTCAGAACACTTTTTTAAAGGCTAAATATTAATGTTTCGTGAAAGCATATAAGTTGTTTTTCACATCTGGGAGAGCAATGAAGCTAAGGCAAGAAAAGGCATAATTTAGTGTAAGTAGAAGCACAGGCTGTAATATGCATTTTCACATGGAAAACCTTAATGTTAGGTTAAGTTGTGTACAGTTGTCATTTTGGGTCAGTTGTTCCTATCAGGAGGGTTAAGCTTAATTATTTGAAGATGTATATAGTTTTGTGTGCTTAGGTTTATGGGGATGTTCTTGGAGTATGTTTGTTTTCTGTTTGAGGGGTTTTATTAAAACAAAAGTCTTGTAAAATGTGACATAGGTTCAAATGGAGATGTTAAGAAACAGCTATATAAGAAATCAGCTTGCAAAATATTAGTGGATGCATGTAACACAAAAGCTAGGAATAGATATTTAGAAAAGTTGTTGTATATAATAGCTGGGAATAATAACTTAATATTATATTGGCTACTCTAAACATATTATTTTGGTATGTGAATGGCCTCACAGGTATAGCAAGAAAGTAAGAGTATTGAATTATATTAAGGAAGTGCAAATCACCTTTGGAAAGTAGTGAGAATGAGAATTTGGTAAAGAAAGGATTTCAGAATGGATATTCAGTAGAATGTCAGGGACAAAGAAAAATGGGAGTAGTTATACTAATTGCTAGAGGAGCTCCTATGGTAATGTTTGTAGAAAAAAAGATTGTGATATGCATGTTGTATTAAGATGCTATTGACAAAGGAGGAGGATTACATTGGCATGTATTTATATTCCACATAAGTCTACTGTTATGGAGCTTAAGAAAAATTTGTGAGAAATAAGCAGCTTTCAGCAGGGAACATTACATATAGGTGGGAACTGGAGTGAGGATGTATCTGGGGGACCTAGAAGTGAAAATATAACAAAAGAGTGTACATTTTCAAAGAAATTTATAAAATATTTGTTATGAAAGATGTGTTTTCAGTAGCAGGAACTCAGAGAGAATTTTCATATTATTCTCCAAGGTACAGCAATTGGGCTAGGCTAGAGGTATTGTATTTCACAGGAACATGTGCATTTAATCAAAAGCTTTGACACTTATCCAGTAACTATTTCAGATCATGCACCAGCAACAAATAAGATAAAACTGCAGGGTAATGAATTTAAAAATGAGACACTGGCTTCTGCAACTACCTTTTTAAAAGAGGAATTTAAGGAATTTGTAGTGGAAATTATTCAAGAACTATTAGGGAAGATAGAATTTTTTTCAGAAGTTATGGTTAGTGAGTGGGATAAAAAAAGTGTAGCTTAAAAATAGGGTAGAAATAAAAGAAAAACATTATTTAGAGGAACTGACAAAGGTTAAATATTGCAGAATAAGGGGACTCTCACAGACCAAGAAGAGGAGCAAATGTACAGTGCTAAAGAGAAAATAAGGGAGTATCTGAATAATATGCATGAGTTTAGAAAGATTGCTGTTAAGCAACTGTTTTTATAATAACTCCAGAGCAAAAAAAAAAACTCTTAGCATGATGACTTATGCAACAGAAAGCAGAAAGGGTTGTTGCCAAACTTAGAAAGCCTGTAATAAGAAAAATAACCAGATATCCTTTAGAAGAATTTGAGGTATTTCAGAAGTTTATGTAAATCTGTATGAAGCAGAGGAAAGTGGAAATCAAGATAAGGTAGACATGGAAATATTTATGGAAGACTTAAGTATGCCAAGGGTAGAGGTAGATAAGGCTTAACCATTAACAGTTAAGGTAGGAGGAGATGAGATAAAATGGCAAAGTATAATCAATCTGTGGGAAAGTCTCCATGAATAGATGGTATTCCTGTGGAAGTTTTGAAGCTTTGAGGGAAGAAAGTGATAAATATCTGGAAAGTTATATTTAATATTTTAAAAGGAGGGGTACCAGCAACATCTTGGAAGAAAGCTGTGGCAGCTGTAATATCTAAAGACTGTAAAGACATCAGACCCAGCTTCATATATACCCATTTCAGTTTTAAACCATGGTTATAAAGTGCTTATAATAGCCAAAAGAATGCAAACATGTTGCCAAAATTGATGAATATGGATCAGTGTGCTTTTGTGTAGGGGAGGCAAACATTTGACAATATTAATAGAACAATGATGATTCAGAGGGGAACAGACTGTAAGAAAGCGCTGCTTTTGTTGGTGGGTCATGGTGCAGAGAAAGCATTTGACAGAGTAAGCTGGGATTTTATGGGTAGGGCAGTGGAAGCATTTGCATTCTTTCATACAATAATAAGGTTAATTAAGAAGATATCTGAGGGGTCAAAGGCAAAAGGTAAAGTGGAAGGGTTCCTCTCTGATAAGGAGTATCTGAACAAAGCAACCAAGCAGGGGTGTCCTCTTTCCCCTTTATTTGCATTATATTTAGAGCCATTGGCAAAGAAAATAAGATACTCATAAATTCAAGAATACAGTTGGTATGGTAATCAAGAAAAGTTATCTTTATTTGCAGATGATATTAGTTTGTACCTGGAAAAAGACATCTCACTGTTGTGGAACATTCTGAGACAATCTCAGGTTTTTTTGGTAGATAAAATTAACGCAGGAAAAACAAAGGCTATAATTATAAATCATGTACCCACATATGAATTAGTTCAACAATGCCCCCATTTTTAGGGACATGATAAAAAGGTATTTAGGAGTATGGGTTAATAAGGATTCTGTTATGACAGCTAAGGATATGTGGGAAGAGACTAAATGAAAGCTAATTCAAAAACTGACAAACTGGAAGTTTTTGTTTATGAACATGGGTATCAAGATACAAGCAGTGAAAATGTTTTAGTAGTTTTAGTTTTATACACAGGTCAGCCAGAGAAGTTGTAGACAGTAATTAAGAAAGAGTTGAAGGATTGTATCTGGGAGGGGAAGAGGGCAAGGGTTAAGTGGGATGAGTAGATTGTTACAATAGAACAAGGTGGTTTAGGATTACCTGATTAGAAGGAATATTTTAGAGCTGCACAGTTAAGGCTTATATACTTAACACAAGCAGAAAGCTATAATTCAAAGTGGCAATGGATTATGATGTGTGGGGGGGGGATTCAAGAAATATAGGTACTTAAGGAAAATAACATCTTATTTATAAAGCAGCAGACAGTATTCTAAGAACTAAGCCAACACAAGAATGGAGAAATTAGATGATGCTGATAGGGATGAAGGGATGACTGCAATTAGTAGTATAGAGGGTAGGCAAGATGGGTATGTAATATATTGGAAAAGAGTAGCAAAGGAACCAAGGATTTCAGAGCAAATAACTGAAGCAACAAATGTAGTGGAATGGGAAGAGGCCAAGAAGAAATTTGGACTGCAAGCTAGAGACTGTCTTCCCTATCATGGACTGATATCAGCATATAGGCAAAGAGAAGGCAGTAGGAGAATCCTAATTGAAACATCTGCTTTGGTAGAGTTTTTATTCTAATCTAGAACAGAAGCTGCTGTTAAAGAAACAATTGGGCATATAAAGTATTGCACAATGACTATAGGTGGTTAGAAAGGAAACAGAAGATTCTGTTAAAAAAGAAATAATTGGGCTTATAAAATATTGCACAATGGCTATAGGTGATTAGAAAGGATTGGGAAGAGAGACGGGGTAAGCACTTCACAAAGAAATGATAAGAAGACATATGCATGACTCCCAAATATGCAGCAAAGTCACTCTAAAAGATTTAGGATTTTTACCTGGTGTTTGCATAGGTACTTCTATACCCCAAGCACACTCCAAAGAATTTTTCCTCAAGTAGCTGGCAAATATTGGAGGTGTGATTGAGAAGAAGGCGATAACTGGGGACATATGTTTTTGGAGTGTAATGAGTTGACAGACTTTAAAAATTGTATACAGAGTACTCTGTCAAAAATATTGTGTGAGCAATAGGATGTAATTAAGGACATTTTTTGAGCTGGGATATAGGATCTGAATTGCCTAGACATAGTAACGCCTTGTTAAGTTTAATTCTGGTAACTGCCAAAAAAGCAATTACCATAAAATTGAAATCAAAGTCTAAACCAACTGTACCTATAGTAACGAATATTATAACAGAAATAAATGCATTGGAAGTGGGATCTGTAGAAAAAGGTAAGAGCAAAGTACATAGAAAAACATGGACATTGTGGGAACAATACATGCAGAATAATGTTTTTAAAGAGGAAGTGAGGTTTAAAAGAAGGCAGGAATTGAGCAGTTTATATAATGTTGGCTTGATAATTGTAGAAAAGCATGTAAGTGATGTATGTGAACATGTTAACATGGTTTGTTTTCTTATGTATAAATGTGTATTTGCTCTTGTCTTACGTGATAATTCAATAAAGGTGTTAGAAAACATCAGTTATGGTTCCAGAAATGTGAACATTTGTTTGAAGTGTAAGGTGATAACATAATTTTTTAAAGGCTTGTGTCAGACCTACTGGAAATTAGAATACAAACTCAAGAGAGATCCGTTGGATAGAATGTGTTAAAATTTTATTAAGTTTGAGCTCCAGCAATTTGGCTTCATGAAAAGGTGATCATGCTTGTTAATGCGTGTTAATTTCTGAGAGGGTTATATAAGTTGTTAACAGTGGTGTTTGCTCTCCATACAGCTTATCTTGATCTAGACAAAGCATTTGAAATAATACCACATGCAGGAAACTATCATCCTTAAACATAGACCCTTATATGGTAAGATGAATTGTCAGTTTACTGAAAGACAGAACTCATGTAATTCATGTGACAAGGTACCTCTTCACACAGAGCTAAGGTAACCAGTGGAGTTCCTCATGAGCTTGTGCTGGGTCTTCTTCTGTTTGGCATCAACTTCTCTGATCTCAAAAATGACTAGAAGGACCTCTAGTTAACTAGATCTGCAGATGACTGCAAACTGGATGCACTTGTTAAAACCCCTTTAGATATCTACACCCTTTATAAAGAGCTTACGTTTGTTAATACCTGATGTACAGAAAATGGGCTTAAATTGAATGCTAAAAAGTGTAGTATTGTTTCCTTTAGAAAAGAGAAGTTACCCACAACCTTACAAAATAAAAAGACAATTGAGGACCTGGACAGTTGGTTTAACAGTTTTTTCTCCTTTGATCATCATGTGGCGACTGTTGTCAGGAAATCCTTTTACTTAGCACAACTAATAGCCAAAGATATTTGGTCTAGATACAGAGATGCTATCACCCCACCTACATTCAGCATTTATCTGACCTATTATAGAGTACAGTACTCTATTTGGTGTCTGTCTCACACAACATCTTAACAAATTCTCAAAGCCCCAGAGGTTCCTAAGAAAGAAGAATGTTAGTTATCAGGAGAGACTGAAAGTCCTGTGCTCTGTATCTTAGAGACTCCTAAGGTGTGAACTGTGCCTTAGTTACCATGCCATTAGAGGTCCTGTGGTCACTGACCTCCTATATCTCATTAAGACAAACAGCTCAGCTAACACTAGAGACAGAGACCTGAATCTTCATTAACAGATAAACAGAACATGATGGAGAGATATAGTCATCATCTGCTACCGCCCATTCTTCTGGAATAAACCTCTGCAAGTTAAACAATCTGATTCAATATCTTTATGCAGACTAAATCTAGACAGCTAAGCAGGTGCTCTCAAGTTTACCTCAGCTCTGACTTGCCTCTCACTGTTTGAGAAAGGAGGTAAGGCTTGAGGGTAGGCATTTGCAAAGTGCATATAGTCATTAGACTAAAATAACCCTGAAACATTTATGAATCCTGTTCAGTGTTATGATGGCTGATTCAAAAGACCAAATTACAGATCTGAAAAATCCTGTACTCTAATTATCTGTAGGTTTTCAGAAGTACCTATGAGGACTGACACCAGAAATCTGGAAAAGGTATTAAACAGAAGCAAGTTGTAGTAGTAGTCAAGCTTTTTTTTTCAGATCCAGTCAGAGTAATCCATATGCAGACTTATAAGTCAAATTCATAGTAAGAATGTTCCAAATAAAAGCAGCCAAAGGCAGCAAATCATTTTACTAGACATGCTGCAAGTAGCTACAGCAGCAGAATTTTATGCTCATTGTATAGACTACTCACTATCATAAAAACTGATGACCTGAAAATGTTCATTTTATTCAGTTCACAGAAAGCATTTGTGTATTTATATTTTTCATAGGGTAGTTGTTCTACTGTATGTATCCATAACAACACAGCACAGGTGTAGTTTATAGTGAAATATTCAGATATGTTGCCTAGCATATTTTACTAAAAATACATCAAACCAATTTTAGAGACACAAAACCTATGATGGGAAAGACTCCCAATGAGCCTACAAAGGCCATGGGGTACAAAACTGCAATATACATAGGAATATATAGAGCTTCAGTTAAGTGTTATTATATGATGGATGCTTTAAGGTGGGGAGTTCAGTAGATGTCCTGAACCTATGCATATTTGGTTGGCATTGTATCACATTTAAAAATCATACTTATTAGCACAATTACCTTTATTTTTAGTGGAAAAATATACGACTATTAAATAAATCCTTGTACTTGCAATGACATTATAGTGGAGATGATTTCAGTTTTAGTTGCATCTAGGTGCTTGAAGATGGAATGCCTGTCACAGGTGCAATATATACCTGAGTTTTCAGGTAAACTTCTGTGAAAATATTAAGAACTGTAAGAGGATAATTGCAATAATGCTTCATATAGGCATTAAATGCAGGCTTCCTTAGTAATTTCATTGTCACAGCCTGGCTGTGGTCGTTATATTTAGTTTCTATTGGTGGTATGTGCATCACTTCTCTTTTGGATGAAGAATACTGTACATGTCCATAACATATTTTTATTGAGATGGCATTGCATCCAGAGTAGCAGTCTTATGTGTTTTTCATGAAACATGAACTTCTGTTTCTGTAAAGATGCCACCAGCAGAACTTCCTGTGCTGTGATTGATAAATTGCTCAATATCTTCATTGTTGAAACTTTTGGTGAAGGTACAGAAGTCATAGGATCATGACCAAGCAGTTACATGAGGTCAAAGTTCAAGACCCACTTTTTTTCTTGGGCATAAAATATTGCATCAGTATTCTTGCACCAGAAAGGAATATATATATATATTTTTAAATAAGACTACCTTCTTTACCTACTAGTACGGCTTGGAGATTATTATTTTGCTTACTGTTTACTTTTTTAAAAATAGAAAATATCCAGTTCCAAATCTTCCTTCTCTAAACACACACACCCTCCCCAGGATTCAGTAATGCCTATACTAAGTATACACTAAGTGTGCACTGTTCTGAGTGAACAGACAACACCGATATAACTCATACTTTCTTCCTTCCAATTTTAGCTTTCTTACTCATATTCTTGCAGCTTTAAATATTAACAGGAATTCATAAAGGTTAGCACAAAGTGTAGACTACATGTACACTTAGTATAATCTTCCTGAGTGACTAGAAAGCACAAAAAATCTGTTAAGAATGTTCTTGAATACATATCATGCACACTTAGTGTAAGCTTTATTGAATTTGGCCCACTGTCTTTTTGATCGTTCAGAAAAGACAACAAAGCCAGCAAATATTGATAATTTGACCCAGCAGTAATCTGATCCATATGTATAATTCTGTATCTCTGAAGCTAGCATCATTCAACGTTGATAAGGTTTGTGCAAGCATAACATAAATTATACTACTGTCACATCATCAAAAATATGCTGGCCTTCAAAAAAATAAAAAAAAGATGAAACTTTAAACCCTATACAATGAAATCAAAACTGTTGTTACAATTCTATTCTTTCATTTCTAAAGGCAGTGTAATTGTCAAAATATTGTAAGTTGATGTAGTTGCTTCAGGCTGAAGTGTCAATTAAATTATTTTCTTTTATTATAGAGTAACTGTTAAGAAGAGCATGCTGTTTACGTTTAAAATATCTATACTACATGTACACTTATTGCCATCAACTCTGCTGCTTTGGTAACATTGGCAACCAGCTTAAACATTCTGCAACTTGTTTAACACTTTCATTAAATTAACGCTTAAGACATAGGCACACATGCATTAATAGAAATGAAAATATTAATATTTTCATTTTCCTGCATTATACATTAAGTATATCTTCAAGAGGATAAGTCAGCTTTAAGGGAAGGCATGAACTGAGCAAGTTATATAAAGCTGAAGTGAATGATAATTGTCAAAAAGAAAAAAACATTCTGTAAATTTAGTATAAAGGGCTACATGCTGGTCGAAATATTTATAAACTAAACCAAGTTGATTAAATTAATAAGAGGGCTACTATAAGAAAGCTAGTATAATTGGCTAAGGAGTGCACAGCCTAACATATTTTGCTTTTTAACTAGTTGCTGCATAATAGTTTACTTTATCATAAGAAGATAGACTGTTGTCATAGTCACTTTATTCTCAAAAAATCTATATATGTGCTCATTGTATTTTTAGATGTCAAATTGCTTATTTCTTAAAGAGTCCCAATAAATAATTTAAGACACCTGACCTTTGGCTTTGGTGCATTGCTGTCCTAATCTCTCCTCTTCGAGGTCTACCACTGTTAAATCTGTTTTCTTAGGATGACACTGTGTACCCTTTACTTCCTCATCTACCTTTTTTCTTCTTGCTACTGCCTTTATTTTCACATGTTGCACCATCTTATTCTTTTTACGATAAATGTCTTAAAACAACTTTTTCATTCATAAAATACTCATAGTGCTCACTCTTTTCATTTCAGAAGGCCTCAACAGGACATTTTCATATATCTTTCCATCTGTACCCAATATCATCTCTGTCTCTCTCTTTCTAGCTCCTACTGCAACAGTGTATTTTCTGTCATTCCCTTTCCTGTCAAAGTGTATCACAGTTTCCCATCATCTTCTCCTTGATCTCACTTCTCTCCTGCTGTTGGCACTATACTTTTCTCTCAGTTCTCTTCTGCCAAAGATCATTGACCACATGGTACTTTCAGCATTGCTTATGACTCAGAACCTATCCATTTAATAATTTGTTTTCCCTTATGGCTTTGTTAGCTGGCACTTTGTTGTACCTGGATAAGAATACCAGTGGAATTAATATCCACATCACTTACATTATCGAGGATGCTGATAGTTACCTTATGTCGTTTGTCTTTTAATTGTGAGAATGCTGTTATGCTCATACTGTTCAAGTGCAAATCACTTCAGTTCTACAGAAGTTTATATTCTTTTTATCATTGTAAAACATGTATTATTGTCAAAAAACAAAATTAAGACTACGTCTACATCTCCATCTATTATAGCTATATTATAAGCTTATTGGGTTAAAAAATGTAAACCCTGTCAAGATAAGTCTTACCAGTTTCTACTACCTCAAATGTCAACAATGTGTCATGACAGTATTCTTTCCTTATCTAAATACATATATTGTTTAAATAATGATGACCTTCAGTTTGTCTTTTTAAATGTTTGCAGTATGTGCAGTAAAGAATTAAGGTACTTAAAAGAGCTTTAGAATCTTGATGTACTTGTCTTCAAAGAAACATGCCTAAAAATCACACATCAGGATCCATGAAGTCAGATACTCCAACTCCTTTCTCATTTTTGGATCACTGGGTGATTGGTTGGTGTATACCATAGAAGTGCCCCTTGTCTGGGTGGGTTTCATGTCTTACAGCTGAAAAGACCTTTAAGCTATTAGGCTGCGAATGTCCCCATGACTTGGGAGAGGAGTAGAGATGCTGATGTTATTTCAAAAGTTTAAGATACTTTTGTTACTTCCTACATTATGTTAATGAAATATTGGTAGGTTTATTGAAAACCTGACTGCATTTGAGGAAGATTAAAAAGAAAATCTTGGTCTGTGAACATCATTGATTTCATTTGTGAACCTTTATTCAACTTTATTTTTCTTTATAAATTAATTTATCATAAATGAGAAATTCATTCATTTTTTACAATTTTTTCTCCCAAATTTAGTAAACCAAGACTGAAAAAGATTTTAATCCTTTTTATATTGTACTGTCTAAACAGTTGAGGCAGTTCTTTTAGTCTGAGTTAATAGCTTAATATAAGTCACCCTAAACCACCACTTAACTGATTAATGGAAAGAAGTAAATAAATATGTATGAAATTGACTAGATAAAGATAGTAAGAAAAAAGAAAAAATTTGAGAGGTAAAGAGCAAAAAATTAGGCAGTTAATGGCCTGTGAGTCACATCAATTACATGCTGTAAAAAAAAAAAGTAAACTTTTCTTGAAGCTAGATCAAAAAGCAGCTCACACCTGCTAAAAACCCATTTTCAATTAATAGAACAGTGTTGGTTTATATCCAGTCCTTTACCCAACAATGGGTAGTACTT
This sequence comes from Protopterus annectens, assembly GCF_019279795.1. Taxonomy (NCBI): domain Eukaryota; kingdom Metazoa; phylum Chordata; order Ceratodontiformes; family Protopteridae; genus Protopterus; species Protopterus annectens. The sequence continues at coordinate 1,719,907,257 of NC_056728.1, read as the reverse complement.
AACATGGTGTAAATTACTTACATAGGTACGAATGTCAACCAATAATTCCCACGGGTACCCCTTTTGAATAAATAAACTTTTAATAAAATCACATTCCAACAAAAAATCAGCATCCAGGGAAGTCATCCTGGATGCATGAATTAACTGAACCTTATAAATGTTCTTTTTTTGTGTATAAGGATGGGCACTCGAGAAATGAAGGTATGAATTTGAAAAAGTGTCTTTACGAAATATTTTTGACTTAATACCGTCAACAGTCTTAAATAAACTCACATCCAAAAATTCAAGCCTATCTGTATTTATCGAACTAGTAAACTCCAAGAAGGAGGTAGTAGTATCTAAATAATTCAAAAATTCGTGTAACTTTTCCACTGTGTCACTCCAAAAAATAACTATATCATCTAAAAATATCTGGAAATAGAACCAACAGTTACTATATACAGAATTTAAAACATATTTTTTTCTCCCACCATGCTAGAAATATATTTGCGTAAGTGGGGGCACAATTTGCCCCCATCGCTGCACCCTTAATTTGATGAAAAAGTTCTCCCCCATAGAAAATAAAACTGTTTTTTAATACCATCTCTATCAATTGTAAAATAACTAACAACTGGTCTGTGGATGGACAAGCCTTGTCTACTAAAGCTTCTTCCAACCATGTTAAGCCTAAATCCTGGGTTATAACAGTAAACAAGTCTTTTATATCGACTGTGACAAAGATAATATTATCAAAGCACTGGTCCATTTTAATTCCCATTAAAAAGTCCCAGGAGTCCTTTAGAATAGTCCTTTCTGTACCCCAAATGGACTTTAATTTTATATCCAGATATTTTGCTATAGGTGCCATCTTTGACCCTTCAGCCGATACTATTGGTCTTAAGGGGGTTCCCTAGGGTCCTTGTGCACCTTGGGTATACCAAAAATAGTAGCAATTCTAGGTTAAGCTACATGTAAATACTTATGAGTGTCCAAATCAGTCAGTCCTTCCAACAGTAAATCATTAATGGCTAAATCAATGTTTTTGTCTGCAACAAAAATTTCATTTCTGGACACTCTCCTATAGGTGCTAGAATCATCCAAGATGTCTAAACATCAGTTTAAACCTCAGTTATGTAACCTATTATTCTGATGAAGTTCCTGGGAATGAAAACATATTTGGAGTGTTATCAGCGTTTTGGAGTGTTGCTTGCTTTTATTCTGTGACATTAAACCTTGGAGGAATTTGTGACCTAGTGTGCCTCCTTCCAGCCTTTTTACTTCTGTTGTTGGATACTTTTAAATTAAACAAGCAGGAATTATTTTCTATATAGTTAAGATTGTTTTTAATACTAGAATTAATCAGAAGTGTAAACATTGTATGAATAATATGCAAATGCACAAGGAATGAAATATCTAGTATGTAAGATTAATAAAAGAGCAGTATGAGTAAGTTAAGAAATATATTTGCATGCTGTAATCTCTAATAGAGAGCTGATGATTAATATTTCTTTGATGGGAGATTTTAGAAATGCAAGTTACATAAAATAAGATAGAATAACTGCTTATAAGAAAGATATGTATTACATATACCCACATATGGCAAAAATGTGAATGTACAAGATCTCATATAATTTACATAGGAAATCATATAAAATATTTGAAAATATCCAGAAAGCTGAAATTTGAAGCTTGGTCATGTGAACTTGAAGCTTTTTGCATATTGTATGCTATTAGGTTCACTAATACTACATGAAATAACTTATTTCATAAGTCAGAGCTGAAATTTGAGTGTTATATGCTGAATTAGTACATCCAGTTAGACAGAAAGTAAAGTAGATTTTTCAATAGGTTTGAACATGGGAAGGGAGAGTGGGATTTGAATTAAGCATATTGTAACTTTTGAAAACAATATAGGCTGCAAATGTTTTTTTTTACTCTGTAGAAATAGCAAGCCATTCTCTTAGACCTCAGTAATGTACATATTTTTAAGAATTAGTTTAATAAGCTAAAATATTTAAATATTTTATATTTATCATATTAAGAGTATTACATAATTTTGAGATGTAGACACTTGCACTTTAATAATTAATTCAAACCTTTTGTTAGAGTTATAAAATGTGTGTATAGTTTAGCATGATGACTCTCTCTCTCTCTTTCTCTCTCTCTCTCTCTATATATATATATATATATTTAAACATTGATTTTCCTTTTGTACAATACTTAAGAATAAGATTGCCTGTCACCTGTAAGTTTGCATATATCTTTATCTCTTCAAGTCCCACTTTGTTATACTCATTTATTTAGAGATTTAATTATAATAATGTTGAATGAGCAAATAATTTAGGAATATTTAATGAATAATTTATGCTACTAATGCATGAATAGGTATATAGTACACTATTTGTTGGATTATTTAATATCTGTGATTAATAGAAGAAGATTATTAAACTTTTATGTAGTAAAGGGGAATAGTTTTAAATTGCAAATTAACTAAATTAATAGTCTGTTATTATTTTTAACTTGTATATAAAATATTATATTATTTGTAAGTCACGATAGCTTTTGAGAAGTTATTTGATGAACTTTCGGTATTGGTAGGTAGAGAGATAGTATAGTATAGTAGTTTGTCTGTTCAATAGGCAAACTGGGAATTTTGATATCCATGGTAGGCTGTGTTTTATTAGTAATATATACTGTTACAGTTGTAGACTTGTTTTTGTTATTTACAATTTTTAGTAGTTTAGTTGGTAGAAAGGAAGAATTCAAAAAAATGTGGAATGTTAAGAGAGTGTTGGAGGAATGCATTAGAGTCTTTTATACAATTAAATTAATATGGTGGATAAATGTGTCATATTACCTTTTAAAAGAAATTTTAAATACAGTATGGGTAGTTTTAATCTATTATCAATTAATGTCTTCTTCTTCTTCTTTTGGCTGCTCCCGTTAGGGGTCGCCACAGCAGATCAACTGTTTCCAGTTCTTCCTGTCCTCTGCATCTTGCTCTGTCACACCAAACACCTGCATGTCCTCTCTCACCACATCCATAAACCTTATCTTAGGCCTCCCTCTTTTCCTGTTACCTGGCAGCTTCATCCTTAGCATCTTTTTCCCAACATACTCTGCATCCCTCCTCAGCACGTCCAAACCAATGTAATCCTACCTCTCTGACTTTGTCTCCAAACCTTCCAACCTGGTTTGAGCCTCTAATATACTTATTCCTAATCCTGTCCATCCTCGTCACACCCAGTGCACATCTTAACATCTTCAGCTCTGCCACGTCAAGCTCTGACTCCTGCCTTTTTGTCAATGCCACTGTCTCCAACCCATATAACATAGCTGGTCTCACTACCCTCTTGTAGACCTTCCATTTCACTCTTACTGGTACTCGTCTGTCACAAATCACTCCTGACACTCTTCTCCACCCACTCCATCCTGCCTGTACTCTCTTCTTCGTCTCTCTTCCACACTCACCATTACTCTGAACTGTTGATCCCAAGTACTTAAACTCATCCATCTTCACCACCTCTACTCCCTACAGCCTCACCATTCCTCTATCCTCCCTTTCATTCACACACATATATTCTGTCTTAGTCCTGCTGACCTTCATTCCTCTTCTCTCTGGAGCATATCTCCACCTCTCCAGGGTCTCCTCCACCTGTTCCCTCCTCTCACTACAGATCACGATGTCATCTGCAAACATCATAGTCCACTGGGACTATTATCAGTTAATGTAAATTAGTTAAATAATGGAAACAAAAGGAAATCATTAATGAGATATCTAAAATTAAATAGACATATTCTTGCAAAAGACTCACTTGATAGATAAAGCTATACAATGTTTAAATAACTTGGGTTACCAAATGTTATCTACTTCTTTTAACAAAAAAAGAAAGGAACTGCTATACTTTGGACAAAATCTACTGTAATGCATAAGGCCATGAAATCCATTAATGATGCCAAAGGAATGTTGTTTGTCTTTTCCCAGTTAGGGGTTGCCACAGCCGAACTCTGGTCCGCTAATGATTGGCAGTCGATTTTTATACTGCAGAGTTGCCAGCCCAACACCCAACCTTCAGCGAAGGCACACCCATTCACGCATGTCTTTCTAAGGCCACTCGACCGCGTGGAGGATATGCAAACTCCACACAGAAGGCACTCCAGCTGAGAATTGAACAGGAGAACCTCTTGCTGTGAGGCAACAACTCTACCGCTGTACCACCGCGGATAATGATGCCAAAAGAATGTATATGTTTGTAATAATTAAATATAGTGGCAAATTCTAAACACTACATAACTTTTACTGGATCACTGGATAGGTGTAAGACTGGCTAAAATTCACTTAAACTTACTGCAAAGTCATTGGAAGGGTAGTTTTAACTTTAGCAAGATATTTTCACTGCACATCTGGTATCTAGTATAGAAGATACAAGTAAACAGAAGAAAGCTAAAATTATGGCATCAGCTAAAGCACTAAACAGATGGATTAATAATAGTAATTGAGCTGATTTAATAGTAAAAGCAGACGGTAAGTCATTATTCTTCACTCGTTATTCTTATGTGCATGGGACACAAACTAGAATTTAAATGACTTATGGCTCTGCAGATTTACTTAATAAAGCAAATTATTTTAAAGCTATTTCTTGTCCTTTATCTGATCATAGGTTCATAGGTAGATACTAGACTATCAGCCTAAGGGCCTAAGTAAGCCTAGCCAACAAGATTCCCTGGCTTACGCCACCCAAAAAAGTTATTTTCCTGTGCCCCTGTCGAGCAGAGCCACAGAAGTGATCCCCGGGGTGTATTTCCTATTTCCAATCCACTTATCAAGATTTTTCTTGAAGAGTGCTAATGAGGAACTTTGCTTGACATAGATGGGTAGCTTGTTCCAGAGTATGGGAAGTCTCTGAGACAGGAATCTATCTCTCCAGCATGTCCTGTTTATTGTGGTGACAAGGTTTAGGTCCCTAGAGTGTGTAGCTTGGACGGATTGGGATTTCTTTAGGTGTAGCATGTCTAATAGCTCTGGGTTTGACATAGCTTTATATGTTAGGCAGAGATCACCTCGGAGTAGGCGATATGCTACCGAATAAAGCAGGAGTTTTTTGAGACGGTCAGTGCAGGGCATCTGTTTGAGGCCAGTAATCCTCTTTGTGAGGTACTTCTGTGGCCTTTCCAGCTGCTGCAGTTGTCTTGTGAGGTACATTCCAAAAAGGGCATTGTACTCTATAAAGGGTCTAATGAGTGTCGAGTAGAAGGGAACAATGACCTCTTTTTTTCCTAGATGAGAACCCTTTTGTGATGAAGTGTGCCACGTAGAAGGATTTTGTGACTACTGTGGCGATGTGATTATCAAAGGAGAGACTACTGTCCACCTGTGTCCCAAGGTCTCTTATCACAGATTTGGCATTAAATAGACCGCTGCCTATATGGTAGTTCATGGGTACAGAGTTTTTACCAAAGGGGTTGACAATGCGCTTTTTGAAATTGACCTTGAGGCCATGGCTCTGACACCAGGCATCTATCTCAGTGAGGCCCTTCTGTAGGATGTCCACATCATTTGGGGACTCAACTATGTCTCCTAGTTTGCAGTTATCTGTGAACTTTGTTAGACAAAGGCCTTCTGTGTTAGTCTGTACTTCAGAGAAGTAGATACCAAACAGGAAAGGTCTCAGGACTGAACCCTGTGGTACTTCATTTGTCACTGGTTTGAAGTCAGATTTGGAGTCTGCAGCTTTTACAGTGTGGGTTCTGTCAGTGAGCTAATTGGCATCCCATCTTGTGACATAGGGGTTTATACCTAGTTTAGTGAGTTTAGCTATAATTCCAGAATGGGGGATGGTGTCGAAAGCCTTGTCGAGGTCACAATAGGTTGTGTGAACCACCTTACCCTCGTCTACAGCTTTGGTGACTGCCTCAAAGAAGTTGATCAGGTTCAGGAGGCATGATCTGCCTTTCACAAACCCGAACTGGGTGGGGTCCAGAGTTTGGAGGTTACCAATGTCTTTGTTTATGAGTTCCATGATGATATGTTCCATGACCTTACAGACCAGGCTCGTCAGACTAATAGGCGATAGTTCCCGGGTTCAGTGGTGGCTCCCTCTTTGTGGAGTGGGATAACTGTTGCTGTGTGCCATTCAGTGGTCACAGAGAATGATTTGAGACTATGATTGAACATGGTGCTTAGGTGGGGAGCCAGTTCGTTCTGAAGTTCATGTAAAACGCAGCCTGGGATGTTGCCGGGAGTGCATGGATGCTGTATTTTTGGCTTTAGAGATTGCAGCTTTTACCTGCGTAGTTGTGATTACAGGGACTCTGCATTCTTCCTTTATAGATATGGGCCCTTTAAGGGGTGAGAGGGGGATAAAGTTAGCACTGAACCTATCTGCCAGGATGTTGGCAATATCAGTTGGTTCTGTCATTTTCATGCCGTTGTGCTGCAACTCAGAGCAGATCTGGGTGTTTACATTGAGATTCTTGACATAGCTATAGAATGCTTTCTGGTTGTCCCTAGAAACAGTGGCAATTTTGTTTTCATAGCTAGCTTTGGAGGATCTTATAAGGGATCTCAGCTTCTTAATGAGGCTGACCAGTGAACTTTGTTTATAGCAGGGGACCACCAGATTGGCTTCCTTTTTTTGGAGGATAGTGTCTTGGTTCTGTTTGGGTTAGCACGATCCATGGACTCGTGTAAGTGCTTATAGAGTGCATCTGTGTAGGATTCAGCAGTTATAACTGTATTATCCATCTGCATGGGTGTCATAAAGTTCGCCACTTCTGTCTTAAGAAGCATGAAGCTGGCTTTGGAGACATTTTTTACTGTGAATTCCTTAATGGGGGTGGGGGGGGGGTCACGGGATGTGGATATCTAGGGTGATTAGCTTATGGTCGGATCTGAACAATGAGGAGTTGACTTCAGGTATGGGACACCAGTCACTCATGTTGGTAATGACTAAGTCTAGGATATTGTTGCCCCTGGTGGGGTTGTGGATAAGTTAATCCAGGGCATTGGAATTTATGAATTCCAGAAAGCATTGAGCAAAGGAGTTGGTACATGAGTAGTTTTCCCAGTTAATGGTGGACTAGTTGAAATCGCCCTTTATTAGGTTATTTGGTTGAGCCCTAATATTTTCCAGTATATCAAGAAAAGAGGAGTGGGAATTCTGGGGCATGGTGGGGATCTGTAGCAAGCTACAATATGGATTGCAGTTTTTCCCCAGAGTTAGTTGCACTTGGATAACCTCAGATGCATTATGTTGAGCAACTAGCCTGGAGGTGTGGATATCCTTAATGAATATGGACACACCTCTACCTTTGGTGTTCTGTTCCAGGTTAGGTGGCCGAAATGTGTCGTATGAGTTATAGCCTGGTAATGCTGGGGGTGCTCTCTGGAGTCTTGAACCAGGTCTCTGTCACTGCAAAGATATCGATGCTGTCCATTTTAAGGAGTGCTTCGAGGGAGTGCATTTTGAGATTTAGACTTCTAGCACTGAGTAGCATTACCCTCAGGTTTTGCTTGCCTCTTCCTGTTACAGTGGTGAATTTGTCATTTGAACCTTGCCTAAAAAATGCACTATAGGGGCAGCAAGAGCCTTAGCCAGTATCTGAAATCCCAGGGATGACAGGTGCAGGTCATCTCTGACAAAGCATCGTGGTCTGTCGACCATGTCATCTTAGGCAGATACTGGATCCCCTTAGAATGACACCAGAAGCTTCACTAATTGTTGAAGTCAATCATTTTTTCCTTGTACGGCGGTATGATTCTGGGTGATGGCAGGATGCTACTCAGGGCTAGGGTCATACCTGCCTAGGCTACAAGATTGGAGAGCTCTTCCATGTCTCTTTTCATGTAGTCCAGTGAGGTACTTCTCAGGACCAACATGGACAATGACAGAGTCATATTTGTACTTGTGGAGGGACCTGAGTGCGTGGGTTATGTGGCAGATCCTGGCACCCGACAGGCAGCTGACGGTAACCTTCTCCTTGTTTAGACTGGTGAGTGGGACATCAATGTGCCTGACTATAGAGTCACCTGTGACTAGTGTGTTGGGTATGTTGTTTTGACTTATGGGCTGTGGTTGAGTCACACACTGAGTCTGTAGGCTGTATGTCATCTGGGTTGTGTTGGGGGGGTGGAGGTTGCTTGCGGTTCTGCTTTGGAGGTCTCTGTTGCTTGAGCAGATTATTATTGAGAGCCTCAGTGAATGTTTTTTTATTTCTGTTTGTGGATTTTGGTGGTGTGGGACTATGTGATGAGTGTGATGTGGTGTGGTGCAAGTGTTTACCTTCTCCTCTTGACTGTCAAGTTCAGTCTTGGTTGGAGAGAGCTTTACCTCCAGTTTGGTTAGATAAGTTCATCTCTCACAGGTTGTGGTGTTGGGTGGTAGGAAGAGAGGGTGGTCTGTGTACATGAGGCAATTGCTACATTGCCCCAAGATGCCCAGATTCATCAGATAGACAGGAGAGAACACTGGGAGCTGACCCTTGGACATGCCTGAAGAAAAAACTACTTTCCACTGATAAGTGAGGAAAGTGAGTATAAGAGCTGTTTTTCTCTAAGCAAGTGAGGAAAGTAAGTACAAAAACTGTTTTCCTCTAGGTAAAGAGGAAAGTTGAGTGCTGTAGTAATTTGTAGCTTATTTAGTGTTAAGTACAAGTTCTGAACAAATGCTGAGCACGAATAAGCAAATTCAAGTGCTAAAACTAAGAATCTGTACCTGGATCTTGTGGTAGATAGGCTACCTAGTGCTGATCACTCCCACTGATAAGCTAGAATCCTTCCCTCCAACACAGAAAGGCTTGGGGGGCACAAAAGCTTACAAACAGTCCCGTATACAGCAAATCTGTATCTGGACAAGACTAGTTACAGGAAAGGTGGGAAACAAATGCAAATGTGGGCTTTTAAACCAAAACGTTGAAAGAGATGGAAAAACTGCCCAAACGGCCAGTAAACTACAATTTCTGGGCCAGAAACCACTCTTGTGGTAGATAGGCTACCTAGTGCTTACCACTCCCACTGATAAGCTAGAAGGTTTCCCTCCAACACAGAAAGGCTTGGGGGGGGCTCAGAAGCTTACAAGCAGTCCTGGATATAGCAAATCTGTATCTGGACTAGACTAGTTACAGGAAAAGTGGGAAACAAGCGCAAACATGGGCTTTTAAACCAGAAGGTTGAAAGAGATGGAAAAATGCCCAAATGGCTAATAAACTACAATTTCTGGACAAGAAACCACTCTTGTGGTAGATAGGCTACCTAGTGCTTACCACTCCCACTGATAAGCTAGAATAGCTCATAATGCACTAAGTCTTAATATATTAATGGATATAAGGAAATGTCAGATTATTTATAGAATCAGAGTATATATGATGAAATTGAAAGAATTTAAGCATTATCTTAAGGAACAAATCAAGACGTTTTTATCTTTAAATGATAATGATCACATTAATAAAGTCATAAAATGGGACTCCTTAAAAATGCATACTGAAATAAAATGGGAAGATAGGCTAGTAATAAAATGAAAGAGTATGATAAAGAGGGTTTCTATTACGTGATTGCAGACGCATTTTGTTAAATGTGTCTTGATTGAACATAAAAGAGTGAAAAGGCAAAATAGCGAAGCGGCTTTTAAGCGAATTCTTTCCCTTGGAAAGAATTTGCTTGGCCACTTCTGTTACTTTGCTGTTTCGGCACTGTAGTAAGATCTCAGAGTTGGTATATTGAAGTAGGGTGTGTGTGGGGGGGCATAGCCCCCCACTTTATGTAATGCTTTAAAGTTTTTTTTTCCTTGGAAAAAAAAAATCGCTGTTCTGAGGTTTCGACATTGTAAGCTTTCACTTATATGGAGTCGATTAATCATCGTTTGCTTTTGTAAGTGTTCGATGATATAATATAGACCCAATAAAGAGTTGTTACTAATACAAGATGAAATTCACAAAGCAAGGTTTGAACGACAATGAAATTAGATAGTACTGAACTCATTAAAAATTAATGACAAAATATCAAACAGTTTTAATGGATAAAGTGGAGATAGTTTTAGAAAAAAATTGCATGGTTGTGAAACTTCAAAAAATCTACATAGCTTAGTTAATAGAAGTAAGATATTAAACAAAAAGACAGAAATCAATAGTATATACAATCCTCATATTAATAAGCTTACTTCAGACAAAGGGGAAATGCTTAATATTTTTTTCAAAAATTCCATGAGGATCTTAATAGAGATAAAAATAATAATCCTGATAATTACAAAATTGACAAATATTTAAAGAAAATATCTGTTGAATAAGCTTATTATCCTAATAGAAGTTAATGAAGCATTAAAAAGGGAAAATTGTAAAGCTCCAGGCTTAGATGGTTTAAGTATGGAATTATATAGTCTGCTTCTGTTAAATATTTTAGAATTACGGAGTGATGTTTTCAGGATAATTCAGAGTGAAAAAATAATTTCTTCCTCATGGAAATTTTCTGTGATCTCACCTATACTTAAACAAGGAAAGGCTAATAAGTTACTTTCTTCATATAGGCCTATTTCATTATTAAATGTAGACTGTAAAATATTTGCTTCCATCTTCATTACAAGATTAAGAGGTATAGTAGATTAATTAGTAAACACAATACACAATGTAAAGCAGTCCCCAACAGCAACTAATCTAAAATATGAAGTAACCGCAAACCACTGAGAGTCTTTGTGGTCCTATGCAGTCCGGCTTAGCCTGTGGTTTGCGGTTACTTCATGTTTTAGATTAATTAGTAAAGGTCAAACCAGATTCATAGTCAATAGAATAATATATGATAATATAAAAAGTGTAGCAACTGTCTTAGATTTAGCAAAAAGAATGAACTAGACATTGACTCTAATTAGCTTAGATACTGAGAGAGATTTTGATTCTGTAGATTGGAGCTACTTGTTTAAAACTTTAGAAGAGTTTTCCTTTACAGAACAGTTTATTGGAATATTAAAAAAAACTGTATAGAGGCTCCAAAGCATACATTAAAACTGGATCTTCCATTTCTCAAGTTTTCACTTTAAAGAAAGACACAAAGTAAGTGTGTTCCTTGTCCCCTCTACTTTTTGCATTAGTTTTCAAACCCTTAGCTAGTAGTATAAGAAGCAATGGAAAAAATGATGGATTCTCAGTTAACAAGGATTGTCAACTTAAAATAACAGCTTTTTGCTGATATTTTGCTAACTATAGAAGATATAAATTATTCAATTAAAGAAACAAATGAGGAAATTGAAACATTTCAAGAAGTATCGTGCTGAAATTTGGTAATAATAGAAGAGAAACTTTAGTTTTAAATCAGTTACTAGATAGTAAGTTTAAAGATACATATAAATATAATTGGAAAGGAAAATAATTAAAATGTTTAAGAATAAGAATTTATGAAGATGTGAATAATAAAAATAATTTTGAAAAATAATTGAAGTGTTACTTATTAAAAATAGAATGATTTTTTTTACATTCAAGGATAAGTTAGTACATATTAATTGATCATATTATCTAATATTATATACATATTGCATTCAGCAGCATTTATACCTGAGGAAAACCTTTAAAGAAAATGAAAAAAAATGCTAACTTCCTTTTTATGATATCCTAAAAAGCTGAGAATTGCTGATAACAGTCATATAAGATTATGGGATCAGATGGTGGTGTTAGCTTCCCAAATGTAGAATCTTATTCTGTTTCTGCAAGTTTTAACTCTATTTTACTCTGGATAGACTCAACTTACACTAGTCAATGGAAAACTATTCAAGAGCAGATTTTATTAATTTCTTATAAATTTATCAAATATGATAAATTAGAAATAGGTAACAATCCTTTCATCTGGTTAATACAATTTACCTTAGAAGGAAATTAATTTCAGTTGTTAGACTCTGCATATATGAAATCAATTCTTAAACAGTTAAGAAATATGTTTTTAAAACTAAATAATATCAAAATTGTATTTTTTTGTTCTTTCCCATTACACACACTTCTAGATTTAAGGAAACTCAGAACAATGTTAAATGAATTTGCTAAAAAAGAAATAGTTTAGTATTATGGTCTGACTGTTTTGAAAAAGGAAAAGCTAAGTTGCCAGAATATTTAATAACAGATTATAAATTGGATGAATCTGTCAAAGAGTTACTATTCTCTATCAGTAAGAAATTAAATGAATTTGTAGATAATATGACTGAAGGGAACAGAACACTTTCCCCCCATTGTATGAATATATGAATGGTATTACTGGAGGTAAATTGCCCTGCAAAGGAAGTTTGTTCAATTTATGTAAGTTAATTATAAATAATAATCATTTTGATGCAGAATTATGGAACTTTTTAGATAGTGGATTGGGTGACTCAATAGATGGTAAGAATAAAACTTTACTTAAACCAATTAGTCAAACTTTTGCAAGTTTATATTGGAATGTTTTTATGTGGAAATATATACATATAATGTTTGTTATTCCCTATAAAATCTTTATGGTTAGTAAAATGACTTCTTCAGTTTGTTGGAGATGTAAAGATGTAAAAGCTGATTGGGCACATGTTTATGGATTGTGAAGAATTAAATGTATATTGGGAAGAGAGAAGTAGGTTTTTAATGGGTTATAGTCTGATAATGTTCTTTAACTAGTTCAGTAATGTTAATGAATGTTCCACTTCCTGTATCTGTAAAAGACAAACGGCAAAAATGGTTTGGAGTCTACTGGCAGTAGCGATAAAAGTTAAACAAAAAATTGGAAATCCAACTCAGTTTATACATTCAAAGAATTTTTAAATTTAACAGCAGTAAGATGTAAAACTGAAAAAGAAGTGATCACAATAAGATCTGTAGATCATACTAAGACTTTTAGTAGTTGGGATAGCCTTGAAATGTCACTATTGAAATACCAAGATTCTTAATGTGTTAATTGTATAATATTAACTTGTTGAGTCAATGTATTCCTAACATTGTATAACAGTATGTGATATTGAATTTCTTCCTTTTCTGTGAATATATTGTAAATATGCTAAATTAATATATATTTTTTAAAAAGCAGGATATAATGACGTGTGGTTAAAAGCTTTTAAAACACACATGAGTACCTTTGATTTTAAGATGATATAAATTAAACATTTACTAACAAATGGGTCAGACTAGCCCATCAGTGTGCAGAAAATTGAACTGAGATATTGATTGAATAAGATATTATTAAATAACATAAACTGAGAAGTGAAACCAGTGAGTTATTTAATAATCTGTATGTCATCCTTTAATTACTTATTCCTAGATTATTTAACAACTTTTCCCTCAAAGCTAATTCCAATTTCCATATTCAGCCTTTGTATCTTTTTCTGTCTTACTGATGTTTTTTCTTACTTTCTCTTTTCATTTTGTCATGTTCTGTTTTCCACTCTTAATTTGTTTCCTCTTTTATTTTAGCTATACCTAGTAAAGTACTTTCAATTATTCCAACAGTAAATAGAAAAATCACAGTGGAATGAAGCACAGTTCCCTCTCTCATGTACAAACAACTAAGCCAAGTAAAAACGAACAAACAGCTTTATTACGGTTAGCGCTTTCACCACTAAGTGGCTTCTTCAGACCATAGACACAAGGCAATAAAATGCATTACTTCAATACTTACTATTTAAAAAACACACCCACAGGTGCTTGTAATCATCATTACTTCCATCTCCAAATTCAAACGCTTGCACAAAACATGGTGACGTATTTGTGTACACCATGGCATATCTTAAAGCAGTATAGCACATCTTTTTAAAAATAGCATTTACATTTACACTAACTATGCATTAATTTTATAAATGATACAACTACTCACTAAAAACATATCATAATTCATCCCCTGAAAATAACAGGTATAACCCCATTAAACTGTTAAATATATTCTATTGCATGTTCAACTTGTTCAGTGTCTAAATGCAGATAAACGCAAACTGCAATATTTCTACAATCTTCAACAGCTGTCCATCACTTCCATGTGCAATATTAACATTTACAGAAATAAAGCATTCACACAAATAAAGCTTCGCAATAAGGAAATATTCCATCACTGTGGTGTAGTAGTAAAGCAGTTACATACATAAAACATTGCCACAATAAAGAGTTCCACTATTCTAAGGCAACGGATCTTCATGTTGCCTCATTGGTTGATACACAAATTCAGCAAGACATCAAGTAGCATATCATACTATCATTAACCTATATTACATGACCATAAAGTATATGTGGCTGAAATGTGTGAATGACAACCTTACTACGCAGTGCCATATCCCATAGTTAGCAAGGCACCTACATAGTAATAAACATCCATCCGCTAGAAAACAAAATATCAATACAGCGAGCATAAAATTAATCTGACAATCTCCTATTTGTATTCAATTTCCTGCATAAACATTACATGCTAGATATTGGCCACTAAATTGCTCACATAATCATGAGCACACCATCATTGAAGGTGCGTACCAACACATATCATAAACATGGTACTATCCTTCCAGTACACTCTGTAATCCATATTTACTAGGGTTGGACATTGGATGTCTAAAAACTATTCATCCAGTATTGCTAGGACACATTATAAAATTAACTGACAAACACTTGTATTAAACATAATACTACTTATAGCACATCCACTTTAAATGACTTAGTAAATTAATTATAACACCAATACAGTCTAGCATCATTCGCAATTATAAGGGTAAGGATAAGGGAGCATAATAATAGCATCAGACTGCAGGATGGTCTGAGTGCCCTGTCCAGGTACACACAGAGGACCACTCAGAGGCATATGTTTACGTTCTCAGTTTTAGAAAGGATTGACATGAGCATTAGAATGGGGGATATAAAAAATAGGACTGAGAGGTCTGAGCTTAGATGGATTCAGAAACTGAGAGCAGACAAAGGTCATGGTCTTAATGGTAGAGTTTCCATTAAGCTTGTTCTGGATGCTAGGGGTATACCTAGGTCGTAAATATATGATGCCTTAGATGTTTCCTAAGATTCATGTATAAGTGGATGCATGATTGTACATATAGGCAGGCTGATAGATAAGCAATAACGTGCAAGTCTGTCTGTCTTTCGTCTTTTCCCAGTTAGGGGTCGCCACAGCGGAACTCCGGTCCGCTAATGATTGGCAGTAGATTTTTACGTGCTGGCTTGCTGGGCCTAACGCACAACCTTCAATGAAGGAATGCCCATTCACACATGTCGACACACAGAAGACGCTCTAACTGAGAATTGAACGGGCAACGTCTAACTGTGAGGCGACAACGCTACCACACCACCACCACCGCAGTTAAGCAATAAGTAATATGATGCATTTATGTTTAATGATATATTCCAGTTTTACGTGCATAGGAAAGTTGGCTGATATTTTATGTTGGCACCTTATTTAATATTGATTAATATGCTCGGGTGTAGTTTTAATAGTGTTTTGCCTATTTACTTTTATGTCGATAGTGGATTAAATGTTATATGTTATATGATAAGTAGTTGTTAGAGATATGAGTCTGACTGGTATATGTAATTATGGATTTATTAATCGTGGATGTGTCATGATTGCATGTATATATGGTTGCATGATTTAGTTATGGCTGAATTGGTACTAATCATTATGTATGGTTTTTATTGTTAGTGAGATTGATTAATAGTCATCCATTACGTGTTTTTAGTATGATTCGTGAAGCAAATGGATGTAATGTATTCAAGTTGTTATATATACATCGTAAATTTAAGAGTGGTGATGTAGTCTTATTAACTTAATTTCTTATTGACAGGGAGTGGTGACAATTATTTTTGTTTCATTGCACGGAGTGCTTGATAGAACACTGGTTTGTCACTCCTTACTATTAATCAGTACAGATGCTGTTTTTTATGCAGTAGGTAACTGTGAATGAGGCTAGACTGTATTGGTGTTGTAATTCATTTACTAAGTCATTTTAGGCGGATGTGCTGTAAGTAGTATTATGTTTAATACTAGTGTTTGTCTGTTAATTTTATAATGCGTCCTAGCAATACTGGATGAATAGTTTTTAGACATCCAATGTCCAACACTAGTAAATATGGATTATGGAGTGTACTGGAAGGATAGTACCATTTTCATGATATGTGTTGGTACGCACCTTCAGTGATGGTGCACTCATGATTACGTGAGGGATTTAGTGGCCAATATCTAGCATGTAATGTCTATGCAGGAAATGGAATACAAATAGTAGATTGTCAGATTAATTTTTTGCTCCCTGTATTGATATTTTGTTTTCTAGCGGATGGATGTTTATTACTATGTAGGTGCCTTGCTAACTATGGGAAATGGCACTGCGTAGTAAGGTTGTCATTCACACATTTCAGCCACATATACTTTATGGTCATGTAATATAGGTAAATGATAGTATGATATGCTACTTGATGTCTTGCTGAATTTGTGTATCGACCAGTGAGGCAACATGAAGATCAGTTGCCTTAGAATGGTGGAACTCTTTATTGTGGCAATGTTTTATTTATGTAACTGCTTTACTACTGCACCAAAGTGATGGAATATTTCATTATTGCAAAGCTTTATTTGTGTGAATGCTTTATTTCTGTAAATGTTTATATTGCACATGGAAGTGATGGACAACTGTTGAAGATTGTAGAAATATTGCAGTTTGCATTTATCTGCATTTAGACACTGAACAAGTTGAGCATGCAATAGAATATATTTAACAGTTTAATGGGGTTAGACCTGTTATTTTAAGGGGATGAATTATGATATGTTTTTAATGAGTAGTTGTATCATTTATAAAATTAATGCATAGTTAGTGTAAATGTAAATGCTATTTTTAAAAATATGTGCTATACTGCTTTAAGATGTGTTGTGGTATACGCAAATCCGTCACCATGTTCTGTGCAAGCGTTTGAATTTGGAGATGGGAGTAATGATGATTACGAGCACCTGTGGGCATGTATTGAAGTAATGCATTTTATTGTCTTGGGTCTATGGTCTGAAGAAGCCACTTAAGTAGTGGTGAAAGTATTAACCGTAATAAAGCTGTTTGTTCGTTTTTACTTGGCGGAGTTGTTTGTGCATGTGAGAGGGAACTGTGCTTTGTTCCACTGTGATTTTTTTATGTACTGTTGGTTTACTTGATATTGTGCTACACAGTGGTCCATTTGTCCATTGGGTAATTTGCGTTGTCTTTATTACTTTCAATTATTGTTATAATTATATTGTTAACTTACTATTTTATATTACTATAACATTTTTTGTAAACACTGTATTTTTTCTTTTTGTATTTTCAAAGCTTTTCTCCCCAGACCTCCACTGAAAAAGGGCCTTTTCTGCCCAGACTATCCCAGCAAACAAATGCAAATAAATAAATAAAAAGTAGGTTTGAGTTGTACAGGACTTAAAGTAATGGAAGAAGAACTGAAAAAAAGTTGAAAAGAGATTTCCATAATTATATCATTGCAAAGCTTTTCTATGAAAATATAGTAAGTCAGATGTGAACCATAATATAAGAAGTGATAATATATACAGAGGCAGCCTTAGTGGTTCTTCAGTGATGGCTGCTAGTGAGAACAATACATGAGTGGATAGCATTAATTTAACAAATTTAAATTACACTTTTTCCAAAGTATTTGCTTCTTCTCCTGCACAGGAAGGACAATGTAAGAGATAGCAATTATATTCTGTATGATTGTGATGATGGTAATTGCAATGGGTGGTCCTTTCACGGCAGTTGGAGATAGTTATTTGAACATTAGAGTCATGGATGACAGTGTTGTAACAGCAGAAAAAGGTATAGGAATCAGCTGTATAACTTTTGAAGTACTGAACCCTGGATTTAACTTAGCTCCCACTGTAGGAGAATGATTTTTATTAATTTTC
The DNA here is from genome assembly GCF_019279795.1 of Protopterus annectens. Taxonomy (NCBI): domain Eukaryota; kingdom Metazoa; phylum Chordata; order Ceratodontiformes; family Protopteridae; genus Protopterus; species Protopterus annectens. The sequence continues at coordinate 1,719,889,427 of NC_056728.1, read as the reverse complement.
CTCTTCCTTTAGTTGTTGTTCTGAAAAACATAATGATTTATGCTGATGATGTGAGCAGTTGTTTGCTGAGAATTTTAATCTGTCCAGCATTTCTACAAAGAGAGGTTCGATTACTGAATGAAAATATAATGAACTTTTGTACATTTTGAAGTATAGTTTACTTCTATTAAAAAACTTCAGCAATAAAGTTATTGCTTTAAACGTAGATAAGGTAGACTGGATGGTGTTAAAAATTTTAAGTAAAAATAAGAGTTTACTTATCAAATCTTCTGATAAATTTAAAAATGCAGTAGTAGTATTAAATGTATACCAAAATATGAAGATATTTGTGAAACATTTAGAGGATAGTTCAACTTATGGGACGTATACAGGAACGTTTGTGAGGCTGCCTAAAGTAAATTATTTAAATTATTAAAAAAAAGGTGTTTTATTAGGTTTTGTTAGCTAACATGAAATGTTTATTGAAGAAACATATGCATGTTAGAGATCCCCTGGGGAAACCTGTTGTATTCTGTTGTGGTAACCGTATATAAAATCTTTGGAGATTCCAGTGAGTTTTGGGAGAACATTTCTGAAGTGTTGTGTGAGGAAGATATGTATTTTGTATGCACTGACATGGTCAGCCTACATTCCTATATTGAGCTACAAAATTAAATTGAAGCTATGGAACGATTTTTTTTTCCTTGAGGGATAATTCAGACTTATGACACAGAGATGATAGAATTTTGTTTGACTAATATCTATTTTTTTATTTGATGATGTCCTTTATCATCAGATTAGGTTTGTGTCCACGGATGCCCCCTCGTCCCCTACATATGCCAACTTGGTGATGGGATTATTTCAGGAAGGCAATGTTTGTTATGGATTTTTTTATGATTGTTAATGTTTACATTTTATGCGCGTGCGTATGTGTGTGTGTGTGTGTGTGTGTGTGTGTATATATATATATATATATATATAGAGAGAGAGAGAGAGATTGTATTTTTTTCTATAAAGGGTGTAGCCAGAATCTGCAAGATTTGTTTTAAATTTACCTTTTTGTTGGATTGAGATGTGGTTAATTATTGGATCTTAATGTAGATACCATATCTGGCAAGACTGAGAAAATCAACTGCTTCAAGAGACTATTGTCACAGAAGTAGATTCCATCCAGAGCATTTGCAAAAATCCATGCTATGTGATGAATTATTTAGCACTGGGGAGTTTATGTAGTGTTTATCATGAATATCTGAAAGAATCTGCAGCGATAATGCAAATAGGGTGCAGTTGTGATACTGTATGTAATGTCTTGTTAATGGAAGTGTATACCTCTGTTTAAGGAAAAGGTTGTTGATTGGTATGACTGTAATAAAAGAGAGGCATCATATCTATAGAGAGATTATAACTGTAGAGATGGACATGTTTGTTTTGTAATGGAATTTAATGTGCTTTCATCACAAACTAGACAAATTCTAAAGGGATGTCGGGACTTTTTTCTGCAACAGTTAAGACATGCCCATTTTAATTCTTACAGTGAAGGCGAGAACACTGCTGAGTTTTTTTTCTAATTTTTGCCCCCACTGTTGACCATTTTTGTGAGCTGGCTTACGTCTTCTCCCTACACCAGAGTGAGAGGCAACCAAGAACAGACACCATTTAGGTAACGATTAGTTTTGTTTTAAGTAGTCCTAATCTCAGAGAGCAGGCTCAGTAATAAAACTGAGGGTTGTCATATATTGGGCATCAGTGAGGGTGTGTCACTTCCTTCCTCAAATGACTTAACACCATCAGGACATCCCAATTCCTATGAATCCAGCATTTCTATGGATTCTCCAGTCTAAACAGGTAATTCAGCTATGGGAATGTTCACCTCAGGCATGTGCTCCCACATTTTCCACTGAGAAGTTGTGAGCTGGCGAAACTACATGGCTACTCTCCTGCATCATGCCAGCCCCATCAGGCACCTGAACAGCTAATAGAACTAGAGTCTTGTAGGTTGTAGTCAGGGCTTCTTCCATTGACACTAACATATCTATCTAAATTGGTTATTTTGTGGCATCTAGTTATTTTTGATACCACTTGAAGATTATTATTTTGTATATTTTATTTTATTTTTTTGCAGTTGCAAGTCCCCATGGGTGATTGCCGTGTGAGCATTGATCTTTATACATGCACAGTCATCCTAGTTATATAAAACAAATCAAAATTGCAGAAACACATCAGTGACATTAAATGTAAGAGACTTGTAAATTGTGTGGAGATTATTTTGAGAAACATGATTCCTCCCATAGTGATTTGAAAGGCACTATCCTTGAACATGTAAATATTAATATTGGAGATAATGTGGGTATTACAGATGTTTTCTATGCAGATAATATACTTTAATGTTTATCACGCTATGCCTTAAAGAGTTTAGTGATGAACCTAGTTGGACGCATTTACTTTAAATACCATTTTCTAGCTTTTATTAATTTTGTATTTTGATTGATAAGTTATTTAATAATTTAATGATGTTAACTTAAGTTTTTTTTTTTTTAATTTTCTAACTGTTGGTATGGCTGTCATTCCCTGAAAATCTTCTTGCCAAGACATTGGGAAGGTTTTATGGATTTTTAGTAAAATGCCTACTTGTGAAGTTGTCATTTTGCTTGTTTTATACTTTTTATAGTACTATTGTAATTTTGTGTATTTGTACACACATATATAGTGTGTGGATATGTAAAGTATATATATGCATATGCGTATGTGTGTGCATATATATCTATAATCTATATATATATATATATATATATATATATATATATATACATATACACGAATCCCTATCAGATTATCGAAGTTTCAAAACTTCATAAGTCATATGATCAGGACCATATGATCGAAGTTTTAAAACTTCAAATATTTTGAATGGAGATCACAGTACAGTGCTGAACAGGAAATTTACCCTTTTCCGCTCTGTAGTGTTACCCCCCCTGCAAAAACATTAAATATAGAATTTTTTTTTTAAGTTTGAAGTTCCAAAACTTTGATCTTACGGTCTTGGCCATATGATTTTTTAAGTTTCAGAACTTCGATAATCTTACATCTATATATATATATATATATATATATATATATGTGTGTGTGTGTGTGTGTGTGTGTGTATATATATATATATATATATATATATATATACACACACACATATATATGTATATATCAATTCCATACATGCCATTCAACACATCAGGCAATTAGTGCCACTCCAGGGACATGTTGTTTCTTTAGAGGTTAGAGTTTTACAGGGACGGGTTACTAGCCTGGTGCCCAATCCTCCATTGAGGGTGAACCACATACTTCCATACACACTCACACCTAGAATCAATTTAGAGTGTCCAATCTACCTACTACATGTCTTTGGAATGTGGGAGGAAATTGGAGCACCTGGAGGAAACCCACACGAACAAAAGGAGGACATGTAGACTCCCCACAGAAGGCACCCCAACCAAGAATCAAACCAGCAAACCTCTTGCTGTGAGGTGACAATGCTAACTGCTGCACCACTGCACTACCCCTATTATATACATATACATATGTGTGTGGGTGTGTGTGTGTGTGTGTATGTCTCTCTCATAGGTTCATAGGTTGGTACTAGGCTATCAGACCTAGGGCCTACACAAGCCTAGCCATAACAATTCCCTGGATATTTCTTCCCACAATATTTATTTCCCTGGACCCCTGTCTAGCAGGGCGACTGACGTGATCCCCAGGGTGAATTTCCTATCTCCCATCCAATCGTCAAGGTTCTTTTTGAAGAGGGCCAAGGAGGCGCTCTGCTTGACATGTATGGGCGGTCTATTCTAGAGTATGGGTAGTCTCTGGGTCAGGAACCTATCCCTCCAACATGTTTTGTTCATTGTGATGACAATGTGTAGATCCCTGGAGCATGTGGTTCTGAGGGATTGGGATTTCTTTAAGTGGAACATGTCCAACAGTTCAGAGTTTGACATGGCCTTGTATGTTAAGAAGAGATTGCCTCTGAGTAGACGATATGCCACAGAGTATAGCTGGAGTTTTTTTAGATGGTCAGCATAGAGCATCTTCTTTAGGCCCATGATTTGTTTAGTGAGGTATTTCTGCGGCCTTCCCAGCTGTTGTATATGTCTTGGGAGGTACATACCAAACAGGGCATTGTACTCTATAATGGGTCTAATGAGGGATGAGTACAGTGGGACAATGGCCTCCTTTTTTTATGGATGAAAAGCCCTTAGTGATGGGGTGTGCCACATAGAAGGATTTCCTGACTGTTGTGGTGATGTGGTTATCGAAGGTGAGACCACTGTCCACCTGTGTCCCAAAGTCTCTCATCACACTTTCGGTGTTTAGTGTACTGCCACCTGTGTGGTAATTCATGGGTACATGTTTTTCCCAAAGGGGATAACTACATTTCTTGGCATTAAGCTTGAGTCCATGGCTCTGGCACCATGCATCTGTTTCTGTAAGGCCCTTTTGTAGAATATCCACATCATTTGGGGATACAATAATGGCTCCCAGTTTGCAGTAATCTGCAAACTTTGTTAGCCAGAGTCACTTAGTGTTGGCCTGTACTTCAGAAAAGTAGATGCCAAAGAAGAGCGGTCCCAGGACTGAAACCTGAGGTACTCCACTTGTCACTTGTCTGGAGCTGGATTTGGAGTTGGCTACTTTTACAGTCTGGGTTCTGTCAGTAAGCCGGTTGGCAACCCGTTGAGTGATGTTGGGATTTATGCCCAGCTTAGTAAGTTTATCTATGATTCCAGAGTGGGGGATGGTGTCTTTAGATATATATATATATATATATATATATATATATATATATATAAATATATATATATATTTTTCCCTGCAAAATATTCACTGTATATATCAGTTTCCCATCTCCCCTTTATCTTTTCTAAAGCAATTTGTCTTTTGCTGTTTTATACTTTTTATATTACTGTGCTGTAATTTTGTGTATCTGTGCACACAGACGTATATGTGTATTAGTCATCCCCCTCTATCCTTTGGCTTTTCAATCAGTCAGGTTAGTAGTCTAATCCAGGTCATCTGGGTTGCAGTCAGGGCATTATCCCTCAGCACCATGGAGCTGATGTCAGGCATTAAACTGTACAGACGAGGCAGGACCCACAGACGAGGAGTAGCCGTACTTCAGGAAACCTAAATTGTATCTTTTGTAAAAAAACAATGTCTATACCGTGAAAAATATAATGTCTTTATTAACACTACACCTTTAGGAAAAGTCCTTAAAGCTTTTGAGAGTGCAATCTTGTCCGTGAAGAACTACTATGAGGTCCATGGAGCAGTTAGTCCTGTAGTCCATTCCAGGTATCTACAACTGTCTTTGTAAAAAAGAACATTTAAATATCCAGGGAGGAGTTAATTCTTTATATGTGCTGTTTATGCTCCATTTTTTCCCCCATCTGTCAATCATGTTCAGTTTGATTTTAATCACAACTTTATTCCATGGTCCTGTACACTGACATCATATCCCCTATCTCTTTTTATCTCCAATGAAAATAGCTCTGACTCCTCCGGCCTGTGATAATATCTCTTCCACTGCATTCATTCTACCTTTTTGGTAGCTTTTCTCTTAATTCCTTTAAACAGTTTGATAATCACTTCCATATATGGCAGTTGACCAGTACACTGTAGAGTTTCAGAATTACCGTATGGAATCTATCCCCTTGAGGATACACCCTGACATTCTGTTTGCTGTTGTCACTGCCCTCTCACTCTGCTCAAAGAGGTTCAGCCCAGGTGTAGTCAATACTCCCAGATTCTTTTCTTACCCTGCAGCCATTAGTTTAATTTCTGCCAGCTGGTACATCACACCAGGGTTTTGTGGCCTACGTGTGGCACTTTACGTTTGTTTGCATTGACCCTCAACTGCCACCTTTCTGACCATTTGTTCAGTCTTTCCAAATCCTGTGATAGACTACCCCCAAACCTGCACTGCTGCACCTGTCTTTGTATTGTCAGTGAGGAGGTTAGTTCTGTTTTTTGTTCCTTCAGATATGTCTGAGAAAACCACACTGAAGAATAGTGGACCCAGGATCAACCCCGTGGTATTCACTAGTCACTATACTAATTCCTGAAGTTGTTTTTCTCAGTCCAGCTCTCTGCTCATCCTACCATCATTCATTCAGACTGTCCGGTTCCTTATTTTTGGTCCTATCTGCCACCAGTAGTATTCTGTCAGCCTCCTGTGTGGGATTACGTCAAAGGCCATGCTGAATACCAGGTATCTCTTCTGGTACTCCTCAGTCAAGTTAAATTGTAGCCTGGTTATAAAACTAATAATGTATGACATCTTATTTTGGCCATGAATCTAGGTTGGGTGCTGTACAAAAATTGCTGTCCTGTATTTATGGTCCCAGCAGAATTCTCTTTATGACTTTTCTTGCCATTTTTAAGTTAGTAGTTTTCTAGTTCTCAGATTTATTCTGCTCCCACCATTGTACAAGGGTACCACACTTGCTGTCTTCCATTCTCCAGGAATTTCTGTAGAAGGAAGTGATCTGCTGAAGATTTCTGTCAGACAGTCTGCCAACATACTGGTAGTTTTCTGAGGAATACATTGGTGTGTGTTATGTTTCATTTAACTGATTTAACCTGATATGGATTCTTGATGAAACACTGTTCAACTAGAATGTAATTTCCTGGTAGGACATCGAAAGCTTAATAGCTCGAATGCATATGGATCGAACCATATGCATCGAACTATTAAACGATCGAAGTCCAAAAAAAATACACAAAAAAAAATTTAAACTACTGTAAGCAGGGGGGCAAGCCCCCCTGCACCCCCCACACCCCCCACTACTTAAATATACCAACTCCAAGATTGCACTACATTGAAGTAAATGGAAATCTCCACCTATGGAGATTTCCATTTCCATTTTCGATGTTTTGCACTTTCGGTGTACTCATGTCGAGAATATTGTATTCTATATTCTCGTACTTCGAGCACATAAAGTAGACGCTGTTATGGTCCATAGCTGTCATCAGGCTGTTATCAGACTATTTTAAAAGCTTTTCCTAAACAGTTTAATCTGAGGTGCCAAGATAAATTCTGCTCTTCTTTGCTGTTGTTCCTTTCCATTGTGTCTGTATTTGAGGCATTGAGAGGTAATACTTTTCTTTTACCTTTTAACTGTTTTTTTTTTTAATTGACAGCTTTGTGCTATTTTTAACTAGAATGTGTGCTTTATTTTGAGGAGTCTGCATCTTAATGAATGTTGTGATATTATATCTCCCTCAATATAGATATTGAAGACCCTTATGATTGTCAGAAGTGTCGGATGAGTTTTCCTACAATGGAGGAACACAGGAAACATATTCAAGAGTTCCACTCCAAGGAATACAACCCCTGCGATACTTGCGGAAAGATCTTTAGTGCTCCTTCGCTTCTAGAGAGACATGTTGTCACCCACATTGGAGGCAAACCGTACAATTGTGACCTCTGTAATAAAGCGTATCAGGTACTTAATGCATAGTTATTTGTTTTTTCTCTGACACTCGCTATTATGATTCCTTATCAGCAAGCTTGTAGCTTTTTGAAACCAAATTCAATTTTTTTGTGAGTGACTAGAAAGTGTATTTGAGTTTCACACTTCATATCCTTCAGAAAATGCATACTAATGCAAAACCTGTTATTCTGTCAACATTTGTAAGAGCAATATTTTTAATCTGTCCCTGATTTTGGGCCTTTGTCCCCTCATTGTTTTTGGCTTTATCCAGATGACTTGTGCTAAGACATTGAGAGGTATGCACTATATTCATCTCGCAGCTCATTGCAAGCTGTTCACATTCATTTCATTTTATTTTTTTTTTTATGCTGTTCACATTCATTGACTCCAGTGGCCCAACTTGTAATTGAGAGAAACAGAAGCAGCTCTAAACTGGAGGCAAGACACACACGTGGCTCATCATTGCAGTCCAAGATGAGTTCAATAATGCAATGCAGACAGATCTGGACTATTGCTGTGGTTGTCCTGTGTAGCATTTTTTTCTTGTCTGACTTAGATTGAACTACCTACAAAGGCGTAACTAAAATGGGACAAAGGTGGCAGGCATTCTGTCCCTACAAGTCACTGGTGTGCTCACTCTTAGATTGAGAGCCAATCGATATGTGAGCAGCATCTTTAATATTTAAGCAGCTGACTGCCTGTAGTGTATTTGGCTTGCAAGGAAGCAAAGAACTGTTATGCACTAGAAACATAATAGCTGGAGGACTCTTTCTTTTAGAGCCTCAACTCTGGATCACATTTTGATGTCAGTGCCACATCACATTGTTGGGTAGGCAATGGCTTGCTGAGCAGGTAGCAGCTGTGCAACGTGACTTGTAGCTTAGCACATCTCAACAGATTTCTTTTCTATCTGTTCATTTGGGACATCTGTTCATGAGGCCTTTGTTTGGAGTCCTTCTCTTTGAATGCATTTTTCTGTGTAAGCATTAGCCAAGCAACTTGCTGCCTACTAATGCCAAGCTGCTTTGTATTTTTTTAATAGTGGCCAATATGTTGGTGTGGTATCTGCATATGGAATTTACATTGCTGCCTTTGACAAAAAAAAAAAGTATCAAATTTTCAGCCATTTAGTTATTTTCCGGTATCTACTTTATTTTATTTATGGTCATGTAGAAGTTGGACTCTATCCTGGAAAATAGTGGGAATGAGGCAAAAGAAAAAAAAAACATTCCTAAGTGGGAAACCATCCCGTCACAGGGTGTTCACATACAATTATATGCACCCCTTTTTAGCAGTTTAGGAGGCCTGTTCATTTGTGTACTGGCATATCTTGGATATGTAAAGAAATTGGAGAACTGGCAGAATCCACAGGTATAGAGTGAAGGCATACAGACTGCACACAGAAGTCACCCATCTGGGAATTGTACTGGAAAACTAGGCAGTGCGAGGCAGCAATGCCAGTGGTTGCATGGCTGTGGAATACTGTTTCAAAGAGAGCAACACAGAAGTGCTTTGCATTTTTCTATACTGGTAGTATGTGATATAAACATAGTAACCCTTGTTTTTATATAATTTAATCATGCCAATATATTATGCAAGGAGCTAAAACATTTAGTTACAGAGCACATTTTCCCATTTGGTCATAGGAGAAAACAAGTTTAATGAATTCAAATTGAGTCAGATTATGCACTCTTCTGAGCCGTGCCCCTACGCAAGTGCACACTACTGATGTAGCCATTGCTTCATTCTAAGAGGACTTTATGTATGCATACAGGCCTGCTTATGAATGCAGTTAAACTCCCCTTTTCATCTTTTCATTCAAGATGCCACATACAATTTTAGCATTTCGGAATCATTTTCTATTGTTTTGCTGCTGTTAAAAGTTGCTTTATAACAAGTTTTGACAGCCTACACATTTTCTGTCTCTAAATGAAATTATTACTCAAGGAAGAGATGCAGTCAAAAGATGAAATTTAACTTGTTATATCATATCACAAATTTTTACTTGTGTTCTTTGCTTGTCTTGATGCTGGAACAAAATTAAAATGTATGTTGATCATTTGAAGCAGTACAGACTAATTTAAATAATATCTGTACAGTAGTGAAACTTCAGCACAACAGACAAAGCAACCATGTATTAATGTACCTTTAGACTGTAGTTTTACCAACATAAATTTAGTGGAAGAAAGCAGCAACATTCATGTTCGTTATCAGTGAGAAAGGGCACGGTCATTTAAATTATCTGATTATTTTAGTAAATTGTTTATGGTTTGGAGTTAGAATCATGTTTTGTTTATGTGTCTGTAAACACATCTTTGCTTTTTGTTTTTTTTTTTTTTACCAGTCCCCCACTCTTAACTGTCTCACTTCTCTCCTGACCCACTATTGCACTGTTTATTCCCCCATGGATTTAGAGCTATGCAGCCTATTCATTCTGTTCAGGTGTTAGCAGTGCTATGTGAAATAGGTATATCCTTGGGAAAGCACAGGCAAAAGTAAAAAATATGTACTAGTAGAAAAGTAAACATAAGATGGAAGCCAAGACAGAAAAGCTTCATCCCTAAAAACACATCATCACGTTAAGCCCTTCACAACCATACAGCTATAATGGCATGAGCATCAGCTATAATTAATACCCAACAGCTTTAAATGTATTATTTTTTTCATAATATCACTATTTTGTATTAAAATAACACTAAAAGAGCTACTGCATACCAGTGGACTTCTGCATAGGAAGGATGTAGAATGTGGATGCTGCATCTTGCTTTGCTCCTTTGCACATGGGTTTACATTTGCTGTTTACAACAACAGATAAGATGGTAGCTGCCATACTCCCACTGTTCCCATGATGCATTTTTTTGCCCCATACATAGTAAACAGATATGAAATTAGAGTGGGGTGAAGTAAGGCAGCCATCCTGGACACAAGGTGTCTGGGTTGCAAATGGCAGTACCAGCTGAAGTGCTCAGCTGTCCATGTGTGGCATTTAGCATGTAGCAAGAGGCTTGCAAATGTGTATGGAAGAACTTTTTTTTTTTTTATTCATTGGGTACAAGAGTGAGATAAGGGGACCTTTTTTGTCCTCATGTACTAAAAAAACTTTTCTTTTTTTTTTTCCTCCTTGAAATAAAGTTGAAGAGAGTGTCAGATCAGGAAACAACACAGGAAGCTAGGATAGCTAGCTATGGTTTTGATAGTAAATAAGTTTTTTTTTTCTACAGTGGGAGTGCTGTCAGTCAGTGTTGTCTTTAATCTGTCCCTTGATTGTCAGGGCTTTTTTTTTACTGAATTTCCCCTATTTTTGCTAACTGTAAACTGTCTGGGAAATATTTAAATGTATCATGAATATGAGTAAGTTGTATGGTTTCGTTGAGTATTCAAAGCTCCTTGTGAAATATCCACACCCCCCAGATCCCCCCAATCTCTTGTTTAAATGTTAAAAGTTCCCTTGCAAGTCTACCAGATGTCCTTCCGTATCACTGTTGCAGTATTCTTTACAACAGGAATCCCCTGCCAAGGACAGCCCAATGTCAGGCCAGTATACCAAAGCCTTTTTTTATTAAGGGCTTGCAGTTTGTCACACATATGCTCTCAACGCACAGCAAAGGGCATAAAGGTGACAATTGGACATACCATCCTCAGAAATGAAAAGTCCCAGCAGGAATGACAGTCCAAGGATATAAGTAGGCAACAGGCACATCCAAAAGGAAAAAGGACCACACGATATAGGGCATAAAGCTGACGTATGGACGTACCATCCTCAGAACATCTTTGTCGCCAGTCCAAATGCAATTTTCGATCATTAGTCTTGAATGTCTGTTCATCTGCTGAATGTCTCACATTCTTTTGGGTCTGACTTCCTTAACCAAGTGTTTTACCAATTAACTATAGGATGCTTTACAGAAGACAATGAAAGTAATGTAGTGGAACTAACATTATTACGATAGGATGTCCTGTATTAGAAATATTAATCCCTGTTTACTACTTGTTCTTATTTCATAACTGAGGCAGATGTATGATATTGACGGGTATGGGGTTAAATGGTCATGATGGAGACAAAAAAATAAATTGTCAGTGTCTATTTTTAGTACACGTTATTGTCAGTCTTGCTAGCTGTTTGCTAGTAACTATAAATATATGCAGTATTCCAAAACTAACTGACTTAAATATTGCATGGCATCAAATGAAACCTTGTATGATGTTGAAGAATGTAGTCACTGATTTTAAGCTTTAAGTTGTACACGTTGAGATACATTTAGCATTGTGCTGTGAATTCTACAAATAAGTATAATTTTTCATATTTCTGTAAATATCTCAAATATGCAGTCAAACATTAATTTGTTGTCATGTGAAAGGTTGTATCTGGCTGCCACGTGTTCTGACAATAAATGGTTAGGTTTCACAGTTTCCAAGATATGAAAATTTGATGATGAAACTTTATAGAAGAAAATTATAATTCTGTCATTGTATGCTTTATACTATACTACAGTATTAATGTAAAGACTGTCAATGGCTTATCATTTTAAGGAAGTCATTTTACTGCTAATATTGTTGTTTGCACTTTTTAAATAGCATTTACTGCTCATAAGATGTTTATTTGTTTGGCATATGCTTTTGAACTTGATTTTCAGAAAAAGCTTTGTGATATGAGAATGCATGAAGGCTGCTAGTGGTGTGACATTCCCCAGCCTAGAAGTGTTAATGAATTCAGTGTGTGTTTCTACCTCTTCACATTATTTCAGAGCTGAATGTAATTTCTTGGTGTAAGTTTTATTATAATATGTGTTTGAAATGCTCTTCTATTACTGGCTTGTGGCTGATATAGTTATATATGTTTGTGATGTGCTTCTTTGGTAATCCATTTTTTTCTCTCAGGTGCAAAAATTACTGTGAATATTTGTACCACTTGTATGGTGAACTTTACAGATTGTATTATGAAAACTGTCATTTATATTTTAGTTATTATGGAGCCATTTTTTGCTGTTATGTACCATAATTACTGTTCATGTGGCTAACATAGGTATGCCATTATTATGTTTCTCATAATACACTGTGCGAAAACCTTATAACTACAGCAAATGTAATCAAGTCCTTTATGCAGTAATACACCCCAGGGTCTGATTAAATAACTTGTCTGAAAATTAGTACTAAGTATTCATTGTACACAAAATATAAGTTATCTCTGCACTGGTGTATGTATAACTCTTTTTATTAAAGAATCTCTGTAAATGATGCCCTGTCTCTGTGAAAGCGAACTCTTCATTTGTTAATGTGTAGATTTGAATTTACATAAGTTATGCTAATTAGGTATCCTAGATTATCCCTAATTTTAAGATCCTCTGTCCCTGATCAGCTAGATCAGCTTATCTGAAGCCACGGTGGTGCAGCGGTAGTGTCGTCGCCTCACAGCAAGAGGTTCTCCTGTTCGATTCTCGGCTGGAGCGCCTTCTATGTGGAGTCTGCATGTCCTCCCCGCGGTCGAGTGGCGTTTGAAAGACATGCGTAAAATGGGCATGCCTTCGTTGAAGGCTGGGCATCGAGTTGGCACCTCGGCACTGTAAAAGTCTACGGCCAATCATTAGCGGACCAGAGTTTTGCTGTGGCGATCCCTAACCAGGAAAAGCCGAAAGAAGAAGAAGTGTCCTTGATCAGATTATCTGGAGGTTAAGGGGCATGCCTCCAGCTGTGAGCCACACAGTACACAGATCACACAATTCATACAGAAAAATGATTGCCATTTCCATATCACTTGGCCATCAGAGCAATATGTTAATAAAGAATAAGCTTGCTCCACAGTAGATCAATGCTGTGCAAAAAATAAGTAGATAAATAAATAAATAACTTAGTTTAAACTTATAGAAGAAATACTTCACCACATTATAAAATATCAGTAGATTCTTAATATCTAGTCAGTATTTATGAACCTGCAGCATTGTTAAAAGTATAACAAAACAGAACAATCATTTGTTTTACCTACTTATACAGAAAGAGTAAATAGTTTAAACAAACATGGAAAGATGTAGTCTCAGCTTAATGGATGAACCAGACTGAGCATTTCCTCCCTGTATCACTTAAAAACTAATTGTTCCAGTCATGCATTTACTAGAGAGCACACAGTTGCACGTGCTCAGCAGTCGCATACTTTTTTTAAGTATTCAGATTGTACAACAGAAATAGCATCTTGGAGGCGTGAAATTTATGGCTGACATTCACTCCTGTTAACCTGAGAATATGATTCTGTGAGATTAAACCAGGCCAGTCAGAAGCAAATCTAGTCATAAGTCCCACCCATCCAAAGAATCATGATGTCAGTATCCCCCATTTAACAGTAGATATAGCCTGTTATTCCCAGTCCTTGTATTCATTAATATCCCATCTCCCTAACACAGACATCTCTCCTTCAGTGCTCATCCTTGAATTCATTGAAACCCACCTTCCCATCTCATATGTATCCTCTTTTGTGCAAGTCCTTATGTTAATATAAACATCCCTCCACATCCTACTCATGTATTGCTGATGTACTCTATTAAAAATTGCTTGGTAGGTGTGCTCAACCTGTGATTCATTGACTCACCATATTAGTACATTGCCTTGGGTTACCACATGGTGTAAAAGCTACATATGCATGCAATAATATGCCAGGACAGTTTGCATGAAGTAGTGGATGCGATGGTTTGAATGGCAGCTATAGTAACATTGCGTATAAGGACAGTGACATGAAAGTACCTGCAATCATTTCAGCAGATGTTGCCTGGAGTCTGCATATGCTACACTTCCCTATAGGATCTTTTGTTTTCACATTGACAGAAGTCAGTATCACCATCTATATGCCACATACTTTTTTTCAGATGTTAACATGCGCCAGGCTCAAATCATAAAAAGCTGACAGTGGTATCAGTGTGTGTGTGTGTGTGTGTGTGTGTGTGTGTGTGTGTGTGTGTGTGTGCGTGTGCGTGTGTGTGCGTGCGCGCGTGTGTGTGTGTGTGTGTGTACGCGCGTGCGTGCATATGTGGGCAGCTGAGTCTTTGCATGGGCTAATCATTTATAAGTTCTGACAGTATAAAGTCAGGGGCAGGCAGTTTTGCTGGGTGTATTTAAGGGACAGTATGTCTCTGGATCTCATCTTTTTCTTCTCTGTCCCCCCTTATGCAAAGCAAAGTTACATTTGCACTTTGCTTAAAAAGTTTATAAATACCACTCATGGAAGTCTGAGTTTATCCATTAGCATTTGAGGGCATAATTTGTTAAGGAATGAGAATTTGTTAAGTTTTATTGTCACTTGTTTATTCTAAGCATTTTACTGTAAATGCTTATTGTGACACACCAAGTGCTAATAAATAAATAAATAGATGCATTACTGAGTACTTAAAGATCAATGTATATATGATATAATGCAGCAGGAATTAAATTCTTGTCAGACAAATTTAATAGAATTCTTTAACTGAGTTATTCAAGTACAAGTCAATGAAAAGAATGTGAATTGTGAATGCTTCTTATAAAGAGTTTGGCAAGACACTTGACACAGTCTGTAAGGCTAAATATAAAATGTAGTTAACTGCTATATGATGAGTGGAGAAATGTTCTGTATGCATTTCCCTGTTGTAGTTGTCATCAGTGAGAACTCTGCTACAGGTGAGGACCGACATCTTACCTGCTTTCAGAGCTGCCCCCCTCCCCCCGTGTCTTTGAGTCCCTTCTCCCAACCCTAGATATTGGCATTCACTGGGTATATGCAAGAGGGAGCTGGAACCACCTTCAGTTCTTTTTTTGGCACATTATTTTCCCAGGTTCAAACAGAAACAGATGGTTACTGTTATTCTTGAGGGACTCCTCTGACAGGATTCTGTAGAACAGGTATCTGTGTGAGAAAGAACTGTGTTTCACTCAAGACTCTTCCTAGCTCTGAAAAAAGATGTCTGTTGAGGCCTATTTTGGACATCTGCAAATTAAAAATGATCTTCAAAATACCAAAATTCCAGATGTTAGCCTTATACGCTGTCTTGCCTCGTCTCCTGCCTCAAGTCCCAGTGGTTACCCTGGCTATAAAGGATGCCTATCTTAATGCTCCTTTTCCAGAATTGGTGGGTGTCTGTCCTAGTTCCTAGAGCAATGGTAAATGATCAGCTTGGACATGTGGGTGCTCAGTATTGTAAAACATGGCTACAGACATCAGGTCCACCTGCTGCTCATAAGTTCATGGGAGGTTACTAGGCTATTGGCCCTAGGGCTCTTATAACCCTAACCATGTTATACCTATGTTCCCTTATTGACCAAGTTGTATGGTCTATATTTGCAGCATGAGCCTATGATCAGCACCAACTGCCCTTATCCAAGAGGGACATAGGTAAATTTATGGTCTCCCATCCAGTTGTCTATGTTACGCTTAAGTAGGGTCATTGAGAAGCTTTGTTTTATGTGAATTGGGAGTTTGTTCCAGAGGAGTGGCAATCTCTGGGAGACATATCTGTCTTTTCATCATGTCCTGTTAATGGCGCAGTCCAGGTTAAGCTCCCAAAAGTGAATCTTGTCCCATTTGACTTGCAAATATTCAGCATTTCATAACACAAGACCTTAATCCACCATCCATCAATTACCCAGCTTTATAAATTGGGTAAACTGATTCCAGGTATTACAGATAGGGCATGTCTGCAAAAGAACATGACTAATTTGACCATTTGGACATAGGAGAATAATATGCTGATAAATACATCAAAACTAAGCATATGAGATTTGGGAGACATAAATTGAAAGGTGAATATTTAATACAGCACATAGTGATTGAAACTCTAGATTCATTTATGGACCAGGGTATATGGTTATATCCAGCTTTGAGTTTTTCTAATCATATCAACCAATTGGTTAATGATAGTTATAGAATTATAGGTTGTATAAAAACAAAAAAAAAACAATTATAAAGTCTAGGAAATCAGAAATGACAAAGTCACTGTTTGTTAATTACATTAGACCCATACTTCATTTATGGAATAACAATATGGAAACCTTATAAGAAGGTTAGCATGAGTAAACTGGAAACGGTATAATGGAAATATATCAAGAGCATCCATGGATGTGAAAATTTAAGTTATTTTGAAAGACTGAAATATCTTAACTTGTACAGTGTCTCCTATAGATATTTAAAAGGAGGTCTTATTCAGGTATGTAGGGCATCTAGAGATAACTATCTCTGGGGAAGTTTGGGGTTATCAAAAAGTAGTAGAGAATCATTGAACAACCTGTGTATAAGATTCTGTAGGAATGATAAATGTACTAATTGGTTCTCTGAGAGAGCAGCTGATGCATAGAACAGACTACCAAACTACATTAAAGCAAGCAGTAGTTTAGATATTTTTTAAGAACAGCCTGGACACTTATTATGGGAACAACTGTTTTGGTATATACTGGCAGGTTAGAAGGGCATTAATGCCTGTGCTTGAAATATTTGTATGTATGTATTTAATAGTTTTGCCATTGGATGACTGCAACAATGACCTATATAAAGTACAATTCACCAAATTTGTAAGGAACTTATCATAACACTACATATATGAGTATGTTGCTATTGCATTGTACTTCACTTTCTCCATCCTCTGTGTTCCTGCAGGGCATCCTTGGGCAGGCTGCGCTCCTTCACCAGATATTCTATATCCACCTCTGTCAGAACATTCATCTATTGGTGGGTATGCAGAGTAGGATAACCAAATTTTTATAGTCATGATAAGCAACGACCAAACTAATAAACAAATATAGACGAAAAGCCACCAGCTAGACGATAAATATTGTTTAATAACAAACAAAACTTGTACAGCTAAAACGTACTTCGAACAAACTTGCGACAAACTTAAAACGCCAAATAGAAACACTTAAAAAACAAGAATAGAATTCAATGTGAGCACTTTCGTTTAAATATTTTAAACTTCCTCAGACAAAAAACATCTATTACATCACTTCCTTTTATAACCTTCACAGAAAATTGCGCCAAAATCAAATTCAAATTGGAGCATGCTCAGTAACTAAAAAATGGGAAATAGAATTTCTAAATACAATTCAAGGAATGCTTAAACAACAGCAATTGAATACTAAAAAGACAGTAATAATACATTATATTATATAAAAATGTAAAAACTAATAATTTAGATCATTCTTTTTATAAATATATATTATACTATAAATATATTATACTATAATTTAGTTACTGAGCATGCTCCAATTTGAATTTGATTTTGGCGCAATTTTCTGTGAAGATTATAAAAGGAAGTGATGTAATAGATGTTTTTTGTCTGAGGAAGTTTAAAATATTTAAACGAAAGCGCTCACATTGAATTCTATTCTTGTTTTTTAAGTGTTTCTATTTGGCATTTTAAGTTTGTCGGAAGTTTGTTCGAAGTACGTTTTAGCTGTACAAGTTTTGTTTGTTATTAAACAATATTTATCGTCTAGCTGGTGGCTTTTCATCTATATTTGTTTATTAAATTTTTATAGTGTACATACCATAAAACTTGAAGAATAATTAATTTAAATTAATATGTATTACCTCAGAATGGTTAGAAGGGCAGAGCAGTAGTATTTAAGAAACATAACTGATTTCTTTATGTCCTTTTAACTTCCATGCCTGCAACAGTCAACAACCCTTAGTGTATCTTGAGCTCATTTAGTTATATACCTGGAAGGGGTGGTTAGAGCTGACCAGAGGGTGATCATACATGCAACTGTACAAGAGATCTGATGTTATCAGTTTTCATTCATTCCTCAACAGATGGGTTAGGATCCGACTTGGCCATTACATTAGCTAGTGACTTCCGACAAACTCTCAAGCTCCTTTCCTAACAATAATACACTGTACATGAAGTCCCTCAGATCCTGTTTGCCGCTTTCACATCAAGACATGGTCACCTTTGCTCTTGAGCTACTTGATAGAGATAAGTGAAATTTTACAAACCTTATTCTTCGGTTATTTATTTTTTTTTATAACTACTTCTTTTGCAAGAAGTTTATTCTGTTTTCTTCACTAGCCTCTCACGTTCATATACTTTTCTATACCTTTTACACTTGGTAGTGTAGTCTTAGCTACCATTGTTGGTAGGCCTTTCCTACCCCATTTCTTTCTTTTTTTTATAGTTAAACTTTCTCATATTAAAAAAAATCTCTTTTAGCTTATTCTCACTGGCTTTTCCTTTCAGTAGTTGTAGTATTTAATCCGTCACTGTCCGGATATTTTAGGATAGAATTTTTTGAGTATCCTTTTGATATCTGGCTGGGAATATCCACGTGAAATTATGTCTGATAGAGGTTTCAGAAAATGCAGGAAATGTGCGCACAAGATGCATTTTTCAGATGCCCACACTTTGTATGTTTACTGCTTAGGATCTGAACACCTCTACCAAGAATGCAACGTTTGTAGTGGGTTTAACCCCAGAGCTTTAATGGAAAGAAGAAGCAAGCTGATTCTAAAGGGGCAGTTACTGACTCCTTTTTCTCAAGCTATTTTTGGAGTTTACTCTCCCAAGACTAAAACCAAGGACCCTTCGAAATGGTCCAGATCTTCAGATTCCATGGCATCTACTTCATCGGAAACCAAAGAAAAAGAAGTCAAAATCAAATTTTACGTCTCTTGTGATCTAATCAAATATGTTGCAAGTCCTCCCTCTGATCTGACAAAATGTACTCCGGATCCAAAGTCCCCAGATCTTAAACTATTGCCACAGAGTGTATATTCGCCCAGTATGGATCTGGTCCATTCCAGGGTGCCCTCCCCATTTTTGGCATGGCACTCAAAATCTCCTTCAGTGGTGTCCTCCTGTTCCTCCAGAAGTCTCATAGAGGCAGACGTGGAAAGGATGATAAGGAGATTTTTCACAGAGCAAATTCAGAAGTGAGTCCTCATGATTCCTACCCCTTCAGGTCAGGAACACTGTCCATCTACCACTCCCCTGATAACAACTCCTTCTTTGACCCAACCGGTGATGCTAAGGGTCCTCAGATCTGAGCATTCCAGGCCTCCTGGGTCAGATCCAAAGAGAGCATTG
Organism: Protopterus annectens; assembly: GCF_019279795.1. Classification (NCBI taxonomy): domain Eukaryota; kingdom Metazoa; phylum Chordata; order Ceratodontiformes; family Protopteridae; genus Protopterus; species Protopterus annectens. The sequence continues at coordinate 1,719,869,941 of NC_056728.1, read as the reverse complement.
TCTCCCAACATCTTTGGATCTGGATGACTCTCGGAGCCAAAGCTTTCAGTTTGGATCCAAGGGGATACAGTCAACTCCAAGGGTTTCAGAGCCATCTCTTCCTCTCAGAGCTTTGGCTTTAGATAGCCTGGCTCTGGCTTCCACCTCAGATGAATTGCTCTTGGGGAGGAGGGAAGTGGCGGGCCTGAAACTTGTTTTCTTGGCTCTGTTGACTTCCTTCTCTACATAGTGGTCTGCCTTTGAGGTTGTGAAGAGGGTTTTCTCTGCTGTGCCAGGTAGATGGAGCATTCCCCCTCAGATCCACCACTGGCCTCTCAGATGACTTTGCACCATGATCCTTAGCATTCTGCACCATGGGGACAGCAGGCCAAAGCTTCCAGACTACCCAGATGGGTATTGTCATCTATTGTGATACTTCTCAAGATCATCCCACTGAAGATGTCCCTAGGAAGAGGACATGCAAAAGGAGGCACATGGACTCTTCTCAGGAGTCTGTCATTTAGGATACTTACTTTGATGAGGGAGACAGTTTCCCAAATCACCACCCGATGCTGACTCCTTTGGAGACATCCTTGACACCCTTAAACAGAAGGATGGTTGGTCACCCTAAAACACCACTCCTGAGGAGTCATTATTTCTGGACACTTTCAGGACTGGTCCTCTACCTCCTGGGTTCCTCCATGCATGGATCAACTTATCGATTTGGTTTTGAAGCAGGTGTGGATGGAACCTGATATGATTGAGCCGATCCCCAAGAGACCAGACAGGATTCTACTTCCACCGGTAGGAAGACAACATTGGAGTAAAGGCATCTGTTGATGCAATGGTCATGGCAGCAGCTACAAAGAAGGAACTTGCGGAGCAGAGTTCCACTTTCCATCCCCTAGGGATCCCAATCTAGGGAAGTAGACAGATTTGGGAAGCGAGTTTATGCTTCAGTGATTTTTTTCTCTCAGATCACTGAATTACTTGGCACACTTCACGAGAGTACAAAGGGACATGATTAAGGAACTTTCAAACTCCCTTTCAGGGACCACTACTGCTGAGACTCAACGTTCTGTGACCTCACAGTAGGCTAGCCTTCAATGTATTAGAAATTCATCCATGATGATCATCTTGCATGCTACAGAAGGCACCTCAAGGGCTGCGGGTTCAGGTATTTCCATCAGGAGGCATGCCTGGATGCGCCTGTGAGATATTGTGGAGCCCTTTAAGTCATCATTTGTCAATGCTCCCTTTGACAGCTCTTCCTTGTTTGGTCCCAAAAGACACATTATTTAGGCATGAGAAAGACAGAAAGACCCTTTCTGCATTGGGCGTGTGTTTAAGACCCCTCAAAGATCCTTTTCCAGTAATCAACAGGGAGGTTGATAAATGTGGTTCAGGAAGTCTCAGGGTCCTTTCCAGGACACACGTGGAGGTAATTTTCCTAGAGGCAGAGGGGGGAGTGCTAATGGTGGAAGACACCCCCATGGCAGAGGAGGCCCACAAAACTGAGCAACTAGAGATACATTTTCTGACAGTCCCTTTCAGCGCTCCTGAAGGGAGGCCCTAATGCCTTCCTCTGCAGACAGTCAGGGTCGCTTATCTCTGCACCAAGAAGCCTGGATAAACATAACACAAAACACTTGGGTGCAGAAAATTATTTCCAGAAGTTATATTATTCCCTTTTCTCTACCACTTCTGTTACCCAGGAAAATCTCTGATGCTCCACCCAATCAAAGGGAAGTAGAATCACTAGAAATACAAAAGCAGCAAGAGGTCCCCCCACCCCCAGACCAAATAGAATCCAGAACTTACTCAACATTCTTTTTAGTGCCAAAGAAGACAGGGGACTGGAGACAAATTTTAGATGTCAGTGTGTTGAACAAATCATTTCGACACACCAAGTTCCAGATGGTCACTGTTCAGTCCATTCTGCCATTTCTGAGCAAGGACGATTGGATGTGCTCAATAGAACTTCAGGATGCATACTATCACATAAAAATGAACAGATGATCCAGAAGGCACTTACGCTTCTGGCTGGGAGACCGCCATTACTGGTTTAGAGCACTGTCCTTTGGTCTCACCACAGCACCCAGTGTGTGGCAGTGGTTGCAGCTCACTTGAGACTGCAGGGATTCTGGGTGTTTCCATACTTAGACAATTGGTAACTGATTAACTGGTACAAGCATGAGACCAAGTGATACAGACTTGTTCAAATCTTAGAATAACCATGAATTACAACAAGTCATACCTACAACCAGCCCAGACATTGGAATTCATAGGAGTAATGTCAGCACAGTATCTATGGTAGCATCTCTTCCTCTTTTGAGAGTCTAAACAATAGATAATCAGGATAGAACAATAGTTTGCAGTACCGGAATTTCAGCCTGATTGATTCTGCAAGCCCTGAGATCAATATCTGTGGCAATAATTTTAATTCATTTAGCAGGATATCTTATGAAGATTCTGCAATGGATGCCAGTAACACAATGGCCGATGCTTTCTCAACCCATGTTAGCAAAGATAGGAATAACTCAGGTATGTACACGGTATCTCTCCTGGTGGATGCAACTGTTGCAAGGTTGTCCTTTCATTCTCCCTCAGCCCAAGGCCACAGTGATCATGGACGCTTTACAGATTGGGTAGGGGGGGAATTTCTGGGGAAGACATTTCAAGGTACTTGGTCCCCCGATGATGCCATTCCAATGTTCTGGAAATGAGACTTGTGCTTTTGGCATTGCAAGCATTCCAAAACTCCATCCCTCTCTCTATCTCTCTCTCTCTCTCTCTCTCACAGGAAAATTGCAATCCAAACAGACAAAATGTCAGTAGTTTGGTGCATCAATAAACAAGGGGGAACCAGATCTTACCCACTGTGTTGAGAAGCCCTAAGAGTGTGGCAATGGGTGATATCTTCCAACCACTTTCTAATTGCAGGGCATGTTCTGGGGAAGTTCAGTGTGATAGCAGACAAACTGAGCAGGTCCATCTTATTACCTCACAAGTGGTCTGACAACAAAGTGACAGAAATTATTTTCCATCAGTGGGGCCACCCTTTCTGCGATCTTTTTGCATCTTCCCTAAACAACAAGCGCAGCAGCTCCTTTACCCAGATGCCCCCACCAGGCGAGTCACAGAGGGATGCTGTGCTCCATGATTGGCCCCTTGGTCTTATGTATGACTTATCCTCTGTCTCCTTTAATTCCAAAATTCATTCCGAAAGCAGAAAAGTTGAAGAGCAAAGTCATCCTTATTGCACCTTACTAGCCTCAACAGGTTTGGTCCCCCTTCCTTTGGCCTTATCTTCTCTACCCACCTTGGATTCTGGATCCAACTCCAGACCTTTTGTCTCAACTGGCAGGCATGGTTCACACAGATATTACAAATCTCAAGCTAACTGCATGGTTTCTCTAATTCCTTTAATAGCCAGGCAACCAATGTTCTCTTCACCTGTCCGTTCTATACTTTTATCTTCCCATAAACCTTCTACTAGGAAACGCTACAGGAGCAAATGGAAAAGATTTGTTTATTGGGCAGAGCAGAATTAGATAGACCCCCTTCTCAGCTCTGATTCATTCTGTTCTTGATTTTTTAGCAAGTTTGTTTAATGAGAGTGCTAGTTCATCAACTATTAAAGTTCAACTTGCAGCAATTTCCAACTTTCATGTGGGGTTTCAACATTCCTCCCTGGCATCCTCTAAACTGTTCAAAGCCTTTTTGAAGTGTACTCTTCTATTAAGACCCCCTTACAAAGCTCCCATACCACCGTACAATTTAAATTTGGTACTGCAAGCCTTAATACATACTCTGTTTGAACCTGCAGCTAAATGTGACCTTCAATTTTTGACCTGGAAAACTTTCTTTTTAGTTGTAATTACATCTGCTAGAAGAATTTTAGACCTTTAGGCATTATCTTCTATGCCCCCATACTTGATTTTCCACAAGGATAGGGTCACCTTACGTACCAATGCTTCCTTTCTACCTAAGGTGATGTCAAAATCCAACATTAACCTGTCGGGTTTCTTCCCAAATTTTACAAATAAAGGAGAATATATGCTGCACTTGCTGGATGTTCATAGACAGTTACATTTCTACCTGCACAGAACAAAAGAGGTTAGACAGACAGACCAGTTATTTGATGTTCTTCATGTTTCACTGTTGCAGTCATCACATTTGGATATTCTTCGTGTTTCACTGTTGCAGTCATTACATTAGGGTAATCTGCTGGCAGGTTGCCCTCAGTCGGCCTGAATAACAAAGTCTTGAGTCCTGCGTCGGTTGCTGTCTCCTCTTCCATGACGTCAGGTCATCAGGGGTATAAAACATGCAGCTGATGCTATTTTATTCAGTCTTTCTTGCTGCGTGGTGCCCGAAGCAGAAGCAGTTCGCAAGTGCCGGTTGGCCGACTCCTGAAATTATCACATTCGAGTTTCAGAACCGAAGTCTTCAACTAAAGCTAAGTACCCCGTTGGGGAAACCTTTTCTTGCTCCTCACCGATGTCAGTAAAAGTTAATAATTGCATTACTTGTGGGAAGCAAATACCTCATAAGGATTTTCATTTGTAGTGTATTCCTTGCCTAGGCCCAGTTCATAACGTGCCTTGCTCTCGGTTTTGTGCTAGATTTAACCAACGCACTGTTAAGCGTCGGTATATTTTTGCTTCAAAATATTTTGGATCCAGATTTAATTATCCTGAAATGTCATTGGTTAGCAATCCGACTACCGGAGTTCACAAAAAACGCAAAGAAAAAGACAGAGACAGACCATTGAGGTCCAAAACAGATGACGAAGCTTCTCCTAAGCCAGTCGCCGGTTCGCCGGTACTCAGTGAGGCGCTTTCGCAGCCCCTGATGCCCGCCACTTTTGAGTCGCAGGCCTCTACCGAGACCCATGCGGAGTCTGGTATGCCACGAGATTCTCAGAGTATTGAACTCGCGGATGTCTCTCCCTTGGATGGGTCCAGAGCTGCTGAGCAGGCACCGGCTTCTGAGGGTGTTTTCAGGCCTCAACATTTTTATATAAAACCGACGCTAGCTTCAAAAACAAGACCAAAAACATCTTCTAAGTCTAAAAAAAATGACGCATGAGCCATGTGCTCCGGCCCCTATGCCTAAAAAACAGATGATCAAAATGGCTGAGGACTTAATTACCTTGATCAGGGGTTCCCAACCCCCCCTCCCGCTAAGAGGCCTAGGCAAGAAATTGATTATGAATCTTCAGATCAGGTTTCAATTTCTTCTGATTCCTCTTCTGATCAGGAATTTTCTATACCACCCTATGAGGATTCAAATGCAGAAGAATCCATCCCATCTGCATCTCCTCCTGAGGATTATTCTTTTGGAGAAACCTTGCATGCTTTAAGGGAACATTTTCAATGGGAGAGTCAGGATTTCTCTGAATCAAAAAAGAGGCTTAGGGATTTTCTTCTTCTTCTTCAGCATAGGCCTTTGGCTATACCTCCTGTATTAGACATTGTTGATGATGTGTTTTCAGAATCAAGCATGGCTCCTGATTCCCTACCTCTGGCTCCTAGTAAGCCAGACAGATATTACAGGGTTCCTGACTCCCACAAATTTCTATTCAAAAATCCTGCTGCTGATCCTGAAACTATCTCACAGGGTCCCAAAGGTGTAAAGGCCTCTACAGCCAAAAATCCTACCCCCTCTGATAGAGATTCCAGGGCACTGGATAGATGGGAAAAGAATGTTTATACATCTGCAACCTTGGCAATTAGGGCCTTAAACTGCCAGTTTCATATGCTTAAATATCAACAGCATGTTATGGGCTTATTGAAACAAAAAATTATGTTGATTTCTGACTGTGTGGAAAATAAGGACTTACAGGAATTATTGCATGCAGCAGAACAGGTTGGAAAGCATACTTTGCAATGTGGTTTTGATTCATCAGAGGCCTCTTGCAGGGCCACAGTTACTGGATCTCTGATTAGAAGGCATGCCTGGCTCAAGGAGCAAAATCTGCCTGATCATGTTAAAGCTAAATTGTTGGATGCCCCTTTACAGCATGATACCCTGTTTGGTAATAAGGCATAAGAGGTTTTAAAGAAAATGGAAGACAAAGCTAAATCTATGCAAACTGTAAAAGATTTCTTACAAGTGCAGCCACCCAGATTCGGTAGGCACTAGCCTACTAAAAATTGGTCTTTTCTTGTGTCCAACAGAGCCTCTCAAGGCAAATCCAGGTGCTTAAAAGGCTCTAGATATCAATTACAGGGTTTTTACAGGTAAAAGCAATGGGATGCCTCCACCTCCAAATCTGGAGGAAACAAATCACAACCCTACAGTAAGCAGTCTCAATGACTTCCCTCTACCATCACCAAGCACTTATCTTTTGGCAGCCCCCTTGGGGGGGAAATTAGCACTTCATGCTCAAAATTGGCAGTTAATTACCCAGGACAAGTGGGTATTAAACATAGTATCCCAGGGGTACAGATTTCATTTCCATACTTTGCCAATTCAAAACAGTTGGCCAGATCTGCCACAAAATCAATGGGCAGAGGCTCAGAAACAAGTTACGTCCCTCATGGATATAGGGGCTATTCAGCCTGTACCAGAACAGGAAAAAGGACAAGGTTTTTATTCAAGACTGTTCCTGGTACCCAGAAAAGACAATGACTGGCGTCCAATGCTGGACTTATCGATTTTGAACACGTTGCTGGACATTCCAAAATTCAAAATGCTGACTTTACAACAGCTACTGCCTATGCTGGGCAGGAATGCTTGGTTAGTGACTCTAGACTTAAAAGAGGCATACCTGCATATCCCAATAAGGGAATCGTGCAGAAGATACCTCTGCTTCAAGGCAGGTTTTATGTATTACCAATTCTCTGAACTACCTTTTGGCTTATCTACTGCGCCCAGGGTCTTTACAAAGTGCCTGGCACCAGTGATTGCATTTTGAAGACAAAGAAACATACAAATGTATCCTTACCTGGATGACTGTCTCATACAAGCAGAGAGCAAGGACATTCTTCTTCAACATCTGGTGTTTGTAAAAAGACTTCTAACATGCCTAGGGTACACAATAAACGAAAAGAAATCACAACTGGTACCCTCTCAAAAAATTACATTCCTGGGTGCAAGCTTGAATACAACTGCCCAGATGTATTACCTTACGCCAGACAAAGGCAACTGACTATATACTTCAAACAGATGGCAACAAAAACCCAGTTATCTGCAAGACAAATTCTGCAGGCTTTGGGGTTCATGGCATCCTGCATTCTACTAATTCCATATGCAAGACTGCATATGAGGAAACTTCAATGGTACCTAAAAAGTTTATGTTGTCAACATTGCCACAGTCTGGAAACAATGATTCCTCTCATTCCCTGCCTACAACAGGAGTTTCTTTGGTGGGCAGAGACATGTCACCAAAACAAGGGACTGTCATTCACTCTACCCCCTGCCATCCAAACCCTAACTACAGATGCATCAGACTATGCTTGGGGGGCCCACCTGGCGAGGAGATGGATTCAGGGCATATGGAGCCCAAAATAAATGTATCTACATATCAACCAGAAAGAGTTGCTAGCTGTTCAGAATGCCCTGACAGCCTTCAAGGACTTACTACATCCAGGACAACTACTGATGAAGACGGACAACACCACAGTTATGTGGTACATAAACAAGCAGGGGGGTACACATTCCTACCCCCTTTGCAGACTAGCCATGGCATTGTGGAATATAGCCTTGACTTACCAAGTACATCTTCAAGCTCAATTCCTGCCAGGAAAACAAAATACTTTGGCAGACGACCTAGGCAGAAATCTTATGGACCCACAAGAGTGGAGACTGGATCCACAAATCTTCAGCATGGTAACACAAAAATGGGGGAGCCCAGACATAGATCTATTTTCCTCTCCCCAAAATTATCAACTTGACAAATTCTGCACAAGGACTTATCACAGACAAGCATGGAAAGTGGATGCCCTAGCCTTCAATTGGAAAAACCTATCAGTATATGCCTTTCCCCCCTCTGCCTCTTCTCTCCAAGGTCTTACTAAAGATCAGACAGGAAAAAACAAGAATGATCCTAATTGATCCAGACTGGTCTCGCCAGCACTGGTACCCAATTCTAAGGAATATGTCTCAACCCCCTTCTTGGTACTTGCCTCAAATACCTCATCTACTGTCTCAGCAGAACAGTCAAATTCTGCACACTCAGCTCCAAACTCTGAACCTTGCAGCATGGCTGATCATGTAATTATTCAAACAACACCTCTCAGTAAATCTGTGATGGATGTCATTTTGGAAGCCAGAAGACCTAGTACTAGAAAATCTTATGCTGATAAATGGAAGAGATTCTGTGCTTGGAACCAAGCACAAGGAATGGACACAGCAAAACCAAATATCCCTCAGATTTTACAATACTTGACTGAGATGCTTGACAAGGGATTATCTTTTTCTTCAATAAAAATCCATGTCTCTGCCATCTCGGCTCATTACAACATGGAGCCTCCCATCTTTTCTCATCCTCTGCTAAAACAGTATCTTAGAGGGGCCAAAAATTTAAAGCCTCCCAGAAGATCACCAACTCCTGCATGGGATCTCAATTTTGTGCTGGAAAAACTTACCCTACCTCCTTTTGAACCAGCAGCTACTGCAGATATAAAGTTTTTATCTTGGAAAACAGCTTTCTTTTTGGCAATCACTTCAGCAAGAAGGGTTTCAGAACTACAGGCTGTCAATGGCTATGGAGCCTTTTATCACATTTCACCCGGACAGGGTGTCCCTCAGGACCAATCCTTCCTTTATGACTAAGGTGGTATCCAGTGTGGCTCTTAACCAAACTATTCACCTGCCAACTTTTTACCCAAATCCACAGAACAAGGGGGAGCAGATTCTGCATTCATTGGACGTACACAGACAACTAAGATTCTACTTAAACAGGACCAAATCTCTAAGAAAGTCTCAACAACTACTGGTGGCATTTGCTTCAGGATCAGAGGGGAAGGCTATATCAAAGCAGACTATTTCTAAGTGGATAAGCCACTGCATTCATTTCTGCTACTTGCATCATGGAAAACTTGTGCCCAAGGGAATCAGGGCACATTCCACCAGGGCTGCCTCTACCTCAGCAGCCTTTCTCAAAGGAGTTCCAACCAAAGACATTCTAGAAGCTGCTACTTGGAGCTCTGTTCATACCATCACAAAGCATTATCATTTGCCTCTGTTCTCTAAATCCAGGGCAGGCTTTGCCACTGCAGTTCTGCAGGGCCTTATAGCCACTCCTAATGCTATTTTGTTCCATCCTCCCATCCATAGCTTTGGGATTCTACCCAAATGTAATGACTGCAACATAGTACAGCTGTGTACACTTACCATAAATGTAGATGTTTGAGTGTATTCACTGTTGCAGTCTGGGTTACCCACCCGCCATCCCCCTTTTCTATAACTTCTCTTTCCTTCACTATATTCTGAAGTCTTTGTGGTGTATTTGCTTTTAGATGAAGGTAAAGTTTATGTTGCTAAAAGTGCATTTACATATATTGCTGTTTATACATGTATGTATATGTGTGTATATATATATATATATATATATATATATATATATATACATATATATTTTTTTTTTGCTCCCCATTTGGGGGCACCTGACATCTGAGGCAAGAAAAACTGAATAAAGTGGCGTCGGCTGCGTGTTTTATACCCCTGACGACCTGACGTCATGGAAGAGGAGACAGCAACTGACGCAGAACCCAAGACTTTGTTATTCAGGTCAACTGAGGGCAACCTGCCAGCAGATTACCCTAATGTAATGATTGCATCAGTGAATACACGCGAACATCTACATTTATGGCAAGTGTCCACACTTGCAGTAGCCCTCAGTCAGCCTGATTATCAAAGTCTTGGGTCCTGCGTTGGTTGCTGTCTCATCTTCCGTGACGTCAGGTAATCAGGGGTATAAAGTATGCAGCCGACGCCATTACATCAGTCTTTCTTGCCATGCGGTGTCCGAAGCAGAAGCAGTTCGCAAGTGCCAGTTGGCCGACTCCTGAAATTTTCGTTTTTGAGTTTCAGAACCAACATCTTCAACTAAGGCTAAGTACCCCATTGGGGAAACTTTTTCTTGCTCTAACCCAATGTCAGTAAAAGTCAGTAATTGTATTTCTTGTGGAAAGCAAATACCTCATAAAGATTTTCATTCGTACTGTATTCCTTGCCTAGGCCCTGTCCATGACGTACCTCGCTGTTAGTTTTGTGCCTTATTTAGTCAACTAATTATTCGTCGTCGGTATATTTACACTTCTAAATATTTTGGTACTCGGTTCAATTATCCAGATATATCTTCGGTAAGCCATCCGACTACTGACATTCCGAAAAAATGCAAAGATAAAGACAGAGACAGGCCGCCAAGGTCCAAAGCTGCCGACGATGCTTCTCCTAAGCCAGTCGCCAATTTGCCGGTACTCAGTGAGGTGCTTTCGCAGCACCAAACACCAAACCAATCTAAACTGAAGAAAAACAGGAAATACACCAGCAACCAGCAGCAACTTCTGTTTTAATGCAGCAACACTGATCTGGCACCTTGGCAGTTCGCCTTCAAGAATCCGAATAACATAATTACAGCTGCCTTAAATATCCAAATACAAGCAGCCATTTAACATGATCCAATTAATTAAATAATAATTAATGCAATTATACATACTTTCTTCATTTAAAAAAAAAAACTTCTACCTAATATATATATATATGGACACACCACCGACACCACAAACAACCAAACAACAAAACAAACAACCACACATAACCGACAACAAAGACATAAACACCCGAAACACATAACCAAACAAAACACAAACCCACCACACAAACAAAACACACACACACAACACCAAAACACCAAACCCACACCACAAACAACACACAAGCCCCAACTAACTACAAGCCCACACTAAACCTTACACCCTACCCTAACCTTACCCTAACACACTTACCTACCCTACCTCTCCTAACCTAACGCACCCCTAACGCCTAACTCACTCTAACCTACTAAACTCCCTAACTCACTAAACTAACCCTCCTCTCCCTAAACCTAACTCACTTAACCTACCCCCCCCCTTAACTCCTAACCCCTAAACTTAACCCACCCCTATCCCCCCCTACAATCTCCACACCATCATCCCCTGCAACCTAACGTCACGTCACTCACACGCCGCATACTCACAGCCCCATTCCCCATGTCGGTGTTGGTGTTTGTTGGTCATAAGTCGTGTCGGTCTTCTGCATGTCGATGTTTCTGCAACCGCGACCGTCGGTCTTCTTCGCTTTTCTTCTTCTCTTGGAGCTCAGTTCGATGTGTCGTCTCTCAGCTGTCGACGAAGTCAGGTAGAACCATATATATATATATATATATATATATATATATCACAATTCATATAAAGAATTAAATAAATACACAACATCAAATATATAAATCCACACAAAATCCATGCAAAATATTATAAAAATCATTCTACTTTAAATACATTTTACTAAATACATTGTACTAAACTGTCATGACCCTGAAAATGTGCTAAATACCAACTTCTTGATTTAAGCCACTAGGCCTTAAAGTCTGAAATTTAAATATCATTCTAGTTTCTAACTCCAGTAACTTACCAATATAGTCACCCCCTCTAGGAAAAAAAAGGTTTTGCAAGAACTGAAAAAATTCAACCACTATCTGAATCCCCATGTATCTCATGAAAATGGTTGGCTACAGGACTCAATTCATTTTTATTTTTTATATCTCTAAGATGCTTCAAAACTTGAATTTTCACCATCCATTTTGTCTGACCTATATACCATTTAATATCAGAACATGAGTATCCCAAAATATAAACCATCCCTGCCGATCTGCAGTTGAAATAAAATCTAGAGTCATATCATTTCTTATTAATTACAGTTCCTGATAAATTTTTAACCGTATTACAAATACTGCAATGACCACAGGGGAAGGTACTCATAGGTAAATTAACATTAGACCCCCCCCCCAAGAAATTATAGTTTAACAATTCCTTTAAATTTAAAGTAGAATAATTTTTATAATATTTTGTATGGATTTTGTGTGGATTTATATATTTGATGTTTTGTGTTTTTTAATTCTTTATATGAATTGTGATCTATATATTTATATATATTAGGTAGAAGTTTTTTTAAAAATGAAGAAAGTTTATGTATAATTGCATTAATTAATATTTAATTAATTAATTGGATCATGTTAAATGGCTGCTTGTATTTAGATATTTAAGGCAGCTGTAATTATGTTATTGTGATCCTTGAAGGCGAACTGCCGAGGTGCCAGATCGCTGTTGCTGCATTAAAACAGAAGTTGCTGCTGGTTGATGGTGTATTTCGTGTTTTTCTTCAGGTGCTTTCGTAGCCCCTGATACCCGCTACTTCAGATTCACAGGCCTCTACTAAAACCCATTCGGAGTTCAGTATGCCGCGAGATGATTCAACTGTGGAACCTGCGGATGTCTCTACCTTGGATGGGTCCGGAACCGCTGCTAAGGCATTGGCTTCTGAGGGTGTATTTAGGCTTATTGACTTGCATATTAAACCAATGCCATCTTCTTCTTCAAGGTCTAAAACTCGAACAGTGCCTAGAAAACCGATGCCCAGATGGGATGGTCAGGCCGCTATGCCTAAAAAAACAAATGATAAGAATGGCTGAAGACCTTATTACTTTAATCAGGGGAAGTCAACCTTCCCCCTCTAAGAGACCTAGGACTGAATTTGCTTATGATAATTCTGACCAGGATTCTGAAATTTCTGTTTCCTCTGATGACCAGGATTTACCCTTATCTACCTATGAGGATTCTGATGCAGAGTACTCTGTTCCCTCTGCTTCCCCCAGAGGATTTCTCTTTTGGTGAAACCTTGCATACTCTTAGGGAGCATTTTTGTTGGGAAAGCCAGGATTACTCTGATTCTAAAAAGAGGCTTAGGGATTTCTTACTCCTGCCCCAGCACAGGCCTTTAGCTATCCCTCCTGTACTAGACATTGGTGATGATGCCTTTTCAGAATCTAGCTTGGCCCTTGACTCTTTACCTCCTGCTCCCAGAAAACCTGATAGATATTATAGGGTTCCTGACTCTCACAAGTTCCTTTTTAAAAATCCTACTGTGGATCCTGAGACCATTTCACAGGGACAAAAGGGCATTAAGGCTACTACTGCCAAAAATCCTACTCCCTCTGATAGAGACTCTAGGGCGCTGAATAGATGGGGTAAGAAGGTATACACTTCTGCAGCCTTGGCCATTAGGGCCTTAAATTGCCAGTTTCATATTTTAAAGTATCAGCAGCATATTATTGGATTGCTTAAACAGAAAAAGATGTTGATTCCTGACTATGCTGAAAATAAGGATTTACAGGATTTAATGCATTTGAACAGGTTGGAAAACATACTTTGCAATGTGGTTTTGATTCACTAGAGGCATCTTGCAGGGCTGCTGACACTGGGTCTGTACTTAGAAGGCATGCTTGGCTTAAGGAGCAGTCCTTGCCAGATCATGTTAAAGCTAAATTGCTGGATGCTCCCTTAAATCAGGACCGCCTATTTGGCAACAAAGCAGAAGACGTTCTTAAAAAGATGGAGGAAAAAGCTAAATCTATGCAAACTGTTAAAGATTTCCTACAAGTACAGTCTCCAAGATTTAGTAGGCATTTGCCCTCTAAGAATTGGTCCTTTCCTGCCTCTACCAGGTCTTCTCAGTCCAAACTCAGAACCAGCAGAACACCCAGGCTTCAGTGCCAGGGTATGCACAGGACTAAGCAGTGGGGGGCTCCCACTTCCAAATCAGGGAGTAGTAAGACTCCCCCCTATGGTAAACTGTCTCAATGACTTAACTTTAAAACTTCCAAGCACTTCTCAACTGACTGCTCCTTTAGGGGGAAAGATTGCTCTGCAGGCAAAAAATGGGGAACCCATTACCCAGGACAAATGGGTTTTAAATATAGTTTCCCAAGGATACAGATTTCACTTTTACATGTTACCAACCCCAAACGGTTGGCCAGATCTACCCCCAAATCAGTGGGCAGAGGCTCAAAACCAAGTACTCTCTCTCTTAAACATAAAGGCTATTCAGACTGTACCAGAAGAGGAAAAGGGACAAGGTTTCTACTCAAAACATTTCCTGGTACCCAGAAAAGACAACTCATGGCGTCCTATCCTGGACCTTTCTATCTTAAACACCTTTTTGGTGATTCCAAAATTCAAGATGCTAACTCTTCACCAGTTGCTTCCTATGCTAGGCAAAGATGCCTGGTTGGCAACACTGGATTTAAAGGAAGCCTACCTGCACATCCCAATCGGGGCATCTTGCAAAAGATACCTACACTTCAAAGCAGGCTACATGCACTATCAGTTCTCTGCACTGCCCTTTGGCTTATCTACTGCGGCCAGGGTATTCACAAAGTGCCTAGCTCCAGTCATTGCATTTTGCAGGCAAAGAAATATTCAAATATACCCATGCCTGGATGATTGTCTAATTCAGGCAGAAAGCCAGGACATACTTTTGATTCATCTGGCATTTGTACAAAAGGTGCTAACTTGTCTGGGGTACACCATAAATGAAAAGAAATCACACCTGGTACCCTGTCATCAAATTATATTTCTGGGAGCAAGCTTGAACACAACTTCCCAGATGGCTTTCCTCACGCCAGAAAAACAAATTGGGTTCAGGCGCTTAGGCAGCGAGACATTTCCCTGTGGTACATTTGACTGGGGACACATGGCTGAAGTGACATTCAGCTGCAGAGAAATGTGGCTGTTGTGAATTCCCTGTGGGAAAGAGAAGAATGTGTTGCCATGCCCACAACTTCAATAACTAAATGCACAGAGGGAAAACAATGTCCATCATCCCGAAGGGAACATGAGACAGCAGGCAGTATGGCAGGCATCAGCAATAGGCTGGCCCGTGGGCATGTCACTGGCAGTAAGAATGCAGTGCACAATGGACAGTGCCTTTATAATCAGTGTGTGTGGACCACAGCCCCCTTCGCAGTGTATAGGGAACATTACCTAAAATGCTTACTGGAGCATAAATGTGACTACAGTAGCCTGCAGGATTTCCTCCATGCTGTAGCATACTTCCACATGTTGTAGTTGTATAAGTATGTATTGTACATTGAGCACAATACTCATTACTTCATCTGCCTCCATGGATTTGGTTATTAAACCTCTGGGCATGGCAGTGTGTGCTTCTCTTTGTCCACAGGGAGTTTGCAAACAGCCATACTTCTCTGCAGCTGAATGTCACTTCAGCCATGTGTCCTCAGCCAAATGTACCACAGGGAAATGTCTCGCTGCCTAGGTGCCTGAACCCGTTCTATACATTGTTTGTGTATGCAACTTTCTTGTATTTTAGAGAATGGAGTCTGTATAACAATAGGTCTATAGTTAGGTAACTCAAGAAACTCTTGTTCTTTGGAGGGGATGGTATAACATTGTTTCCATAGTTTAGTTATGGATCATATCCCTCTTTGATGGAGCCAGTGAATACAGGATAAGCAGTCAAATTGGATTATGTTTGGAGATATACTCAGCTAAGGCATTGGGCTTTAGTTTGTTAAGAAGTTTTTTTGTGGGGTTTGTTGCAAAAAGGTACAGGCTGAAGGAATGATTGAAATGTTGTAGACGGTTACTTCAGGTAGAGTAGTGTGTTTTTGAATAATCTATAAGGGCAGATGTGCCCTCAAAGAAGAGCGCTAGAGATTGTTAACAATTTTGACAAGAAAGATATCTTACAAGAGTTAAAGGACTTTATTTGGGAGGGGAAGATGGCAAGAGTCAAGTGGGATAAGCAGATTCTTCCAGTAAAATAGGGTGGATTGGAATTAACCAATTTGAAGGGGTATTTCAACATTACACAGTTAGGACTCCTATACATAGCACAAGCAGAAAGCTATAACTCAAAGTGGAACGGAATGATGTTGAAACAGGGGGGGAAGCTAGAAACAAGGAGAGGCTGGGATTCTGGATGCAAGCCTTTAAGGAGAATAATAATAATCAAACAAGATATTATATATACAAAGTAGTAGAAAGTATTCTGGGAACTAAGCCAACATGGGAATGGAGAAAGGAGATTCTGCCGATAGGGATGACTGCAATTAGGGTTATAGACAATAGGCAAGAGGGAGCTGGAATTTATTGGAGAAAACAGGCAAAGGAACCAGGGTATTGGGAACAAATAACTAGGGAAGGAAATGTAATAGAATGGGAAGAGGCCAGTAATGTGGGTTCAGGCACCTAGGCAGCGAGACATTTCCCTGTGGTACATTTGGCTGAGGACACATGGCTGAAGTGACATCTTTTACCCTTAATCCCCCTGGTGTAGCACCTACTGCCCACTATAGACCAGGCATTGACCACATCCTCTGTAGCTGTTGAAGTCCCCTCAGTGGGCAAGGGAGAGACACTCTTGTAGGTGCTGGGAGAGGGAACAGAGAAGATTTCCCTGGTGTGATAGAGTGCTGTGCCAACCCCTTGGGAAGCAGCAGTTGCCATTAGTAACTTGATTGGCCCCATTTTTCCTGTCAAAAAGAAACAGAAAACCAAGCATGTAACTACTCCTCCTCAAATTTCATTGGATAGAGTAGTTTACTGGAACTGACTCATGGTTTGATTCAAGCTATTGATCCTTTTTGCAGAGTAGTTTCCTGTATAAGAAAGAGAGGGATGCCTCCTTTCCTGAAGAGATTCAAGATTCAGACTGAGAGGAAAGCTCACTTCCTGATTCACCCTGTGGGAGTTTCTCTTTCTCTGAGATGATTGCTAGAATGTCCCAGTGTTTTCAGTGTTTGAGTTGTTATAGAAGGATTTTCCAGAACCTACACTCATTCCTCCTGTCCTGTCTGCTTCAGGGAGTGTGTGTCTTATTGCCTGCAAATTTTCTGATAGTCTGCCAGCTTTCACTAAAAAGGCTGATATGATGTATAAAGTTCCTCAGTCTTTTCCTAGTACTTATTATACAGCAGGAACTTCTCATTGTTACATTTGTTAATGCCTGTTATGTACTTCACAGATAAAGATTCTAGTTGTCTACTGATGTACTATGTTCTTCATCTGTAAATATGTTGTAAGAAATTTCTATGTTCATAGGTTCATAGGTTCATAGGTTCATACTAGGCTATCTGCCCAAGGGCATTTATAAGCCTAGCCCATAGTTATGTGACTTTCGCCACCCCTTTAGTTTGAATAAAAACTATGCCTATCATTTTGCTGTGCCTCTGTCAAGCAGTGACACTGAAGTAATCCCTGGGGTATATCTGCAATCTCCCATCCATTGGTCAAGATTCCTCTTGAACAAGGCCAGAGAGGTGCTCTGCCTCACATGTACCGGGATTTTGTTCCACAGCATAGGGAGTCTCTGGGTGATGAATCTGTCCCTCCAGCACGTTCTATTTATAACCGTGTCAAGGTTTAAGTCTCCCGCCCTTGTGGTTCTGAGGGATCTAGATTTTTTGTGGTGAAGCATATTCATCAAATCTGGGTTTGACATGGCTTTATATGTCAGGCACAGGTCACCTCTGAGCAAGCGGTATGAGACTGAATAGAGCTGGAGTTCTTTCAGTCGGGCAGCATAAGACATATTTTTGAGACCCTTTATCCTTTTGGTGAGGAACTTTTGGGGCCTTTCAAGCTGCAGCAGGTGTCTGGTCAGATACATTCGAGCGGGGCATTGTACTCAATCATAGGTCTAATGAGTGATGAGTACAGGGGGACGATGACCTCCCTTGATCTAGATGTGAATCCCTTCATGATCAGGTGGGTGATATAGAAGGTTTTCCTAACTACTTTAGCAACATGAGTGTCAAACGAAAGGCTACTGTCAACCTGGGTCCCCAGATCTCTGATGACTTTTTCTGTGCTCAGTGGATTGCCACCTATATGGTAGCTAGGGGTAACCTTGTTTTTCCCGAAGGGTATGACTATGCATTTTTTGGCATTTAACTTCAGGCCATGGCTCTGGCACCAGTTATCCGTTTCTGTGAGGCCCTTCTGGAGGATATCTGTGTCAGATGTGTTTTCGACTATGGCCCAGTTTGCAGTCATCTGCAAACTTTGTTAGCCATAACCCTCCTGTGTTTGCTTGTACTTCAGAAAAGTGCCGAACAAGAGTGTACCCAGGACTGAGCCCTGTGGGACACCACTTGTGACAGGCTTTGAGTCTGACATGGCTCCAGCAACTCTGACCCTGTGGGTTCTGTCACTTAGCCAGTTTGCAACCCATCTTGTGATGTATGGGTTTACATTCAAGCTGATGAGTTTTTCGATGATACCTGAGTGGGGTATTGTGTCGAAGGCCTTTGCCAGGTCGAGGTAGGCTGTATGGACTGCCTTTCCTCATCAATGGCCTTGGTGACTGTCTCAAAAAGTCAACCAAGTTTAAGAGGCAGGATCTGCCTTTGACAAAGCCAAACTGGGTTGGATCCAAAGTCTGCAAGTTCCCTATGTCTTTATTTATGAGTTCCATTATGATCCTCTCCATGGCTTTGCAGATAAGGCTTGTCAAGCTAATGGGCGGTAATTTCCAGGGTCTGTGGAGGCACCGCCCTTATGAAGTGGGACCACAGTGCATGCGCCACTCCTTGGAGTGCGTATCCTGAGGTGAGGCTAAGATTAAACAGCTGTCCTAACTGTGGGTTTAATTCCTCGTTGAGTTCATGAAGCACACAGCCGGGTCACCATCCGGTCCCATGCATGCTGGGTTTTCTGCCTTAGTCAGGGCAGTTCTCACCTGGGCGTTGGAGATCTTTGGGGCGCTACAGTCCTGTGGAATATATATCTCTCCTTTTGGGAGAAGTTTGCACTGAACCTGTCAGCCAGTATGTTGGCAATGTGTGTAGGTTCAGTAATTTTCACATCATTTTGAACTAATTCTGAGCATATCTGGGAGTTTCCTCCTAGGTTTCTAACATAGCTAAAGAAGGCCTTATGATTCTCTTTAGAGTCCTTGGCGATTTTTCTCCCAAAATTTGCCTTGGATGATTTTATGAGAGCTCTTAGTTTTTTACTTATAATGATCAAAGGTGTCTTACCTTTCAAGGATTTTGCTCTATCTTGTAGTAGCTTCCTCCTTTTGTTGTAGAGCTTGTTTATGGCTGGGGTCCACCAGACTGGACGCTTGCCTTTGGTACAGAGAGTCTTAGTTTTGTTTGGGATTGCCTGATCCATGCAGTCCTGTAGGTGCTGGTAGAAGGCATTTGTAAGTGATTCAGCGGTTTGAGTAATGTTTACCACTGGCTCAGGGGCCTTAAAGGAGACCACACTAGTTTTTAGAAGTGTGAAATCGGCCTTTGAGAAGTTTTTCACTGTGGTCTTTTTTGTTTCAGGTGGGGTCGGAATGAGGACCTCCAGCGAGATTAGTTTATGATCTGATCTCACCAGTGAGGGGTATACTTCTGGTGTTGAACATTTTGATCCCATGTTCGTGATGATGAGATCAAGTATGTTTTCTCCTCTTGTGGGGATGGTGACTAGTTGTTCCATGGCATTTGAGTTTATGAACTCCAGGAATCTTTGGGTTAGAGTGATCGGGCTTGAGTAGTGTTCCCAGTCTATATTAGGGTAGTTGAAGTCACCTAGTATGATGGTGTTTGGAGATATATTTATCCCCTCCAATGTTTTCAGGAGGGACAATGTTAAATTGTTAATCGCTATGTAATCCAATGTAACTACTGTCTGTTTATTTTACTGTGGAGCTTTTCTCCCTGGGCGTCCGCTGAAAATGGACCCACATCCAGTCGGACACTCCCGGTCAACAAATTTAAATAAATAAATAAATAATTAAAAATTGTTTACACTGTTCCCAAACCTGACCCAGCTGCTATAGCCTTAGTTGGCTCCTCAGTTGCTAAGCACTTTGTTAATTACAATCCGGAGAAAATATTGATAGTTAAGGGGAAAAAGTATACATTTCTACAACTTTAAATGTTAAAGTTTAGTCTGACATATCGTGAAAGTATGAGGAAGGCTTTATCTGCAGTTTCTTCTTGTGAAGAAAAATCTGGTTTAAATAACTTTGTTTCTTCTATTGCATGTCACTACTTATTGTCTGCAGTGTACATATGACTCTGAGGATACTTCTTCCAGGGTTATGGCCACTGGTACTGTTTTAAAGAGGCTTGCATGGCAGCATTCTCAGAATCTCCCAGATGATGGTGTAAAAATGAGGTTTTAAATTCTCCCTTTGATAGAGATTTAGTGTTTGGCCTCTCTGCTGCAGAGGTGATCAAGAAGTGTGATGAATGGGGCAAGCTGATCCAGGGAATCTCTAAGATTTTTATCCCTCCCTTTCCAAATTGTCCAAGAGATTTTCTTTCTCCTCATCCAATTTCGACCAAAAAAAAAAAAAAAAAAACATACAGTCTCAACAGATGTTTGAGAAGAAGTGGCAAGGAGTTTCCAAAAAGAAATATCAAACCTCCCAAAATCGAGGACACTCCAACAACTCTGAAAGACTATTCAAGAGACCTTGTGACCCCCTCCAGCCCAGACCCTTTTTCTCTTCCAGAAAATCTGAATCACCATTTTTCTCTTTGGCAAAAGATTGTTTCAGACAACTGAAAATCATTCATCAAGATTACAGATGGCAATGAGAGGAAATCCCTTCGTTCTAGTGGGTCATTCCTCATTCTGCCAGACTTTGTTTTCACTTGTTCGTCACATTCTGTTCCAAGGAGTGATAGAACCAGTTCTTTTTTCCCAGATGGGGAAGGGGGGTTTATTCAAAGATGTTCATAGTCCCAAAGAAAGAAGATGCTTGGAGACCAATTCTTGGTCTTTCTTTCCTAAACCTGTTTGTGATCATGCCCAAATTCAAAGTGATGTCACTTCACAACCTGCTGCCTGTTCTTCCTCTTTCAAGTTTCCTGGTAACACTAGATTTATCATCACATTCCTATTCATCCAGACTTCAGGTGTTTCTTAATTTTTTTGTGTCTGGATCACATTATCAGTTCTCTGTCTTATCCTTTGGACTGTACACTCCCCAAGAATGTTCACAAAAGGTCTAACTTCAGTTGTAGTTCATTGCAGGGTACAGGGTATCCACATTTTTCTGTATTTAGATGACTTGTTTATCTATGCAGGGTCTTTTTTCAAAATGTCAGGAATCTGTCTGTTGGATGAGAGATCTCTTGCACAAGCTGGGAATTCTAAGAGAACATTCAAAAGTCTTTTTTGAGTCCCTCACACAGCATTGTGTTCCTGGGATGTCAAATAGGCACCTCAGTTCAAAGAACTTTTTTTCCACAGGAAAAAAAAGATCTTTATTTAGATCTATTTCTAGGATTTTCCACAAAAAAAAAAAAGATCTTTATTTAGATCTGTTTCTAGGGTTTTCCACTCAGACTCTGGTCACTGCAAGGGAGTACCTCAGGATTTTGAGTCTCATGGCATCTGTGATTCTCATAAGATCCCTGGCTAGACTCCACATGAGAAAGATACAGTGGTATCTGAAATCTCTTTGGTTCTAGCATCAACACCCTTTATTTTTTCAGATTTCAGTACTGAGGTTTGTTAGAAGAGAAATCACTTGGTGAAGACAACAGATATCCTCAAATCAAGGTCTTCCCTTTTCCCTACCTGCTTCAAAGCAGTCAGTCATCACAGATGCTTTGGACTTTGCTTGGGACGCAGTTTCAGGAGAGATAAAAGTGCAGGGGGTGTGGGACACCAAGGGCAGATGCAAGCGTGCAATTACCAAGAACATGCTTGTCCTTATCAAGGTACTTGATTGTCTGAAACATCTTTGGTCCCCAGAACCTCTTCAAGTGGTTACAGATAATCCCATAGTGAGGTGGTACATCAACAGGCAAGGGGTACCAGATCACACCCCCTTTGCAAACTAGCCATGTTACCATGGGATATAGTTTCACAGCACAATCTCACTCTACAAGCATTCTACATTCATTCAGAGCAAAACTGTGTGGCAGACAAGCTGAGCAGGACCAGAGCAGACCCTCAAGAATGGAAACTGGATCTGGCATCTTCCAAGATTTAATCTATCTGTGGGGAGTTCCTCAAGTAGACCTCTTTATATCCTCTCTCAACAATCAACTGACAAAATTCTGCTCCAGGAATTCATGAAAGAATGCATGGAAGGACAGATGCCTTTTCTTTTCCGTTGGACAGGGATATCTGGTATGCTTTTCCACCCTTTCCACTAATACCCAGGGACCGGGTACTTTTGAAGATTCAGAAGGAATCCCTCAAGATCATTGTGGTGACTCCCTTCTGGCCCAGACAAGTGTGGTTCTCTCTTTTTTTGGAAATGGCCAAGAGCAATTGCCACAATCTTCCTCATAGAATGAATCTACTTACACAAGAAAGGGGTGTTTGATATACCCCAACATCAACCATCTTCAGATGACTGCCTGGATGACAGGGTCTTAAAAATCATATATTAGCAAATGGGAAGGGTTTTCTAGATGGTAACAACAACATAACTAGTACCCATTCAGAACTAGTTGTTCTCTGGTTTTACACTATTTGTGTGAGTTACTATCCTATGGCCTTTCTTATTCCTCTATCAAGGTTCATTTATCAGCCATTTCAGTATGCTGATCCCCATGGATCCTCCTCTTTCAAGACAGTTTCATGTCAAAATGTTCTTGAACGGGGTTTTGCCTAAGAGGCCTCCATGTAAACCTGTGACCCCTTTTTGGGATCTTAATTTTGTGTTAGAGAAACTAACACTTGTTCCATCTGAACCAGCTAATATGGTTGACTTGAGATTCTTAACATGGAAAACAGTTCTACTGATTGCTCTCACCTATGTAAGAAGGGTATCTGAATTGCAAATACTTATGGTAAGTCAACCCTACCTCATTTTCCACAAGGACATGGTTTCTTTGAAAACTAATCGATGTTCTTTGTGTTTCACTGTTGCATTCATCACATTTAGGTTATCTGCTTGCAGGTAGCCCTCAGTCAGCCTGATTATCAAAGTCTTGGGTCCTGTGTCGGTTGCTGTCTCATCTTCCATGACATCAGGTAGTTAGGAGTATAAAGCATGCAGCCGACGCCATTCCATCAGTCTTTCTTGCCGTGCAGTGCCCGAAGCAGAAGCAGTTAGCAAGTGCCGGTCGGCGGACTCCTGAAATTTTCGTTTTCGAGTTTCAGATCCGAAATCTTTAACTAAGCTAAGTACCCCATTGGGGAACCTTTTTCTTGCTCTAAACTGATGTCAGTAAAAGTTAACAATTGTATTTCTTGTGAAAAGCAAATACCTCATAAAGATGTTAATTCGTACTGCATTCCTTGCCTACGCCCAGGCCACGATGTACCTCGCTGTCAGTTTTGTGCCTTATTCAAACCTCGTACTATTCTTCGTTGGTTCATTTTCGCATCTAAATATTTTGGTACTCGGTTCAATTATCCGGCATCGATAAGCCACCCGACTACCAATATTCTGAAAAAACGCAAAGATAAAGACAGAGACAGACCGCATAGGTCCAAAGCTGCCAATGACACTTCTCTTAAGCTAGTTGCCAGTTCGCCTGTACTCAGTGAGGCGCTTTTGCAGCCCCTGATACCTGCTACTTCAGATTTGCAGGCCTCTACTGAAACCCATTGGGAGTCTGGTATGCCGTGAGATGCTTCTTCGACTGTGGAACCTGCGGATGTCTCTACCTTGGATGGGTCCGGAGCCTCTGTGCAGGCACCGGCTTCTGAGGGTGTAATCAGGCCTACTGACTTGCATATTAAACCAACGCCATCTTCTTCTTCAAGGCTTAAAACTCGATCCATGCCCAGAAAAACGACGTCCAGACTGCATGGTCAGGCCCCTATGCCTAAAAAACAAATGATAAGCATGGCTGAAGACATTATTACTCTAATCAGGGGAAGCCACCCTTCTCCCTCTAAGATTCCTAGAATTGATTTTCATTCTGATTCTTCTGATCAGGATTCTGAAATTTCTGTTTTTTCTGATGTCCAGGATTTGCCCTTATCTACCTATGTGGATCCTGATGCAGAGGACTCCATTCCTTCTGCTTCTCCTCCAGAGGATTTCTCTTTTGGTGAAACCTTGCATACTCTTAGGGAGCATTTCCGCTGGGAAAACCAGGATTTCTCTGACTCCAAAAAGAGGCTTAGGGAATTCTTACTCATGCCTCAACACAGGCCTTTAGCTGTCCCTCCTGTACTGGACATTGTAGATATGCCTTCTCGGAATCTAGCCTGGCCCCTGACTCTTTACCTCCTGCTTCCAGAAAACCTGATAGGTATTACAGGGTACCTGACTCTCACAAGTTCCTCTTTAAAAATCCTACTGTGGATCCTGACACTATTTCACAGGGACCCAAGGACATTAAGGCCACTATTGCCAAAAATCCTACCCCCTCCGATAGAGATTCCAGGGTGCTGGATAGATGGGGTAAGAAGGTATAAACTTCTGTAACTATAGCCATTAGGGCGTTAAACTGCCAGTTTCATATGTTGAAGTATCAACAGCACATTATTGGATTGCTTAAACAGAAAATGACATTGATTCCTAACTGTGCTGAAAATAAATAATTAGAGGATTTAATACATTCTGCTGAACAAGTGGGAAAACATACTTTGCAATATGGTTTTGATTCATTAGAGGCATCTTGCAGGGCTGCTGTCAGTGGGTCTGTACTTAGAAGGCATGCTTGGCTTAAGGAGCAATCTTTGCCAGATCATGTTAAAGCTAAATTACTGGATGCTCCCTTAAACCAAGACTGCTTGTCTGGCAACAAACAGAAGAAGTACTTAAAAAGATGGAGGAAAAAGCTAAATCTATGCAAACTGTTAAATATTTCCTGCAAGTGCAGCCTCCCAGATTTAGTAGGCATTGGCCCTCTAAGAATTGGTCCTTTCCTGCCTTTTCCAGGCCTTCTCAATCCAAACCCAGAACCAGCAGAACACCCAGGCTTCAGTCCCAGGGTTCTCACAGGACTAAGCAGTGGGGGGCTCCCACTTCAAAAGCAGGGAGTAGTAAGACTCCCCCTATGGTAAACTGTCTCAATGACTTAACTTTAAACCTTCCAAGCCCTGCTCAACTGACTGTTCCTTTAGGGGGAAAGATCACCCTGCATGCAAAAAAACTGGGAACTCATTACCCATGACAAATGGGTTCTAAATATAGTTTCCCAAGGATACAGATTCCACTTCCACTCCTTACCACCCCCAAACGGTTGGATAGACCTACCCCCAAATCAGCGGGCAGAGGCTCAAAAGCAGGTTCTCTCTTTTTTAAGCATCAGGGCTATTCAACCTGTCCCAGAAGAAGAATGGGGGCAAGGTTTTTACTCAAGACTTTTCCTGGTACCCAGGAAAGACAATTCCTCTCGTCCTATCCTGGACCTGTCTATCCTAAACACTTTTTTGGTAATCCCAAAATTCAAGATGCTAACTCTTCATCAGCTGCTTCCCATGCTAGGCAAAAATACCTGGTTGGCAACACTGGATTTAAAGGAAGCCTACCTGCACATCCCAATAAGGGAATCTTGCAGAAGATACCTACGCTTCAGAGCAGGCTACATGCACTATCAGTTCTCTGCACTGCCCTTTGGCTTATCTACTGTGCCCAGGGTATTCACAAAGTGCCTATCTCCAGTCATCGCATTTTGCAGACAAAGAAATATTCAAATATGCCCATACCTGGACGATTGTCTAATTCAGGCAGAAAGCCAGGACATACTATTGAATCATCTGGCATTTGTAAAGAAATTGCTAACTTCTCTGGGGTACACCATAAACAAAAATAAATCAAATCTTGTATCCTGCCAACAAATTGTATTCCTGGGAGCAAGCTTGAATACATCTTCCCAGATGGCCTACCTCACGCCAGAGAAACAAGTTCATTTGACAGCCTACTTCAATCTACTGGCCACAAAGACCCAGCTATCTGCAAGTAAAATACTGCTAGCAATGGGGTTCATGGCCACTTGCATTCTACTAATTCCATATGCAATACTGCATATGAGGAAACTACAATGGTATCAACATTCTCTGGATCTAGAATCAATGATTCCTATCATACCTTGTCTAAAAATAGAGTTCCTTTGGTAGGCAGAGGTCTGCCACCAAAACAAGGGACTACCATTTACTCTACCCCCTGCTGCCCAAATCCTAACAACAGACGCATCAGACTATGTATGGGGGGGCTCACTTAGCAGGGCAGTGCATTCAGGGCAAATAGAAACCAAGTCAGATGCACCTGCATGTCACTCAAAAAGAAATGTTAGCTGTACAGAATGCTCTTACAGCCTTCAAGGACCACATTCTTCCAGGACAATTATTGGTAAAGACAGACAACACCACTGTTATGTGGTACATAAACAAGCAGGGGGGAATCCACTCATATCCTCTCTGCAGACTAGCCATGGCTCTGTGGGACACAGCCTTGAGCTACCAAGTGCATCTAGAGGCTCAATTCCTGCCAGGAAAACTAAATACACTAAGCAGAAATCTCATGGACCCACACGAGTGGCAACTGGAACCAAAGATATTCAACACGTTGAGAAACAAATGGGGGAGCGCAGAGATAGACCTGTTTGCTTCCCCTCAGAACTACCAGTTGGACAAATTCTGCAGAAGGACTCCTCCAAACAAGCTTGGAAAGTGGATGCCCTGTCCTTCACTAGGAAAAACCTATCAGTTTATGCCTTTCCTCCTCTGCCTCTCCTCTCCAAAGTGCTACTAAAGATCAAACAGGACAAACCAAGGACAATACTGATTGCACCAGACTGGCCACGCCAACACTGGTACCCCCTCTTGCACACTGTATCACTGCTGGCACCATGGCACCTGCCTCAGACCCCTACCCTGCTGTCCCAGCAGGAGGGCCAGATTCTGCACCCACAGCTTCAAACCCTTAACCTTGCAGCCAGGCTTAATTACCTGACCTCTCCATTACCATCCCTCAGTAAGCAAGTGATGGATGTCATTCTGGAGGCAAGGAGGCCTAGTACCAGAAAATCCTATGCTGAAAAATGGAAAAGATTCTGTTCCTGGAGCCAAACTCAGGGGATGGGCACAGCAGTACCCAATTTACCCCATATTCTTCAATAAATAACTGAGATGCTACACAACGGCCTTTCCTTTTCTTCCATCAAAATTCATGCCTCAGCCATTTCAGCGCATTACAACACAGAACCAGCCCTCTTCTCTAATCCACTGCTGAAGCAATTCCTCAGAGGGGCCAAAAACTTAAGACCACCCAGGAGAGCCCCTACTCCAGCCTGGGACCTTAACTTTATATTGGAAAAGTTCACTCTTCCTCCCTTTGAGCCAGCTGCAAATGCAGAGTTGAAATTCCTTTCTTGGAAAACAGCCTTCCTTCTAGCCATCACTTCAGCAAGAAGGGTGTCTGAATTAAAGGCCCTCATGGCAGTAGAGCCTTTCATCATCTTTCATGCGGACAGGGTGTCCCTTAGGACCAATCCCTCATTTATGCCCAAGGTGGTATCCAGTGTGGCCCTTAATCAGTCCATTCATTTACCAACCTTCCTTCCTAATCCACAGAACAAAGAGGAACGAATACTGCACTCCTTGGACATGCACAGACAACTTAGATTTTGGACAGGACTAAGTCTCTCAGGAAGTCTGAACAGCTGCTGGTGACACTTGCTGCAGGGGCAGAGGGGAAGGCCATTTCAAAGCAAACCATTTCTAAGTGGATAGGCCACTGCATTCATTTCTGTTATAAGCACCATGGAAAACCTACCCCACAGAGGATTAGACCACATTCAACCAGGGCTGCATCTACCTCTACAGCCTTTCTCAGAGGTGTCCCTACCAGGGACACCCTAGAAACTGCTACCTGGAGTTCTGTACATACCTTCACCAAGCATTACTACTTGCCAGTTTTTTCTAAATCCAGAGCTGGCTTTGCCACTGCAGTATTGCAGGGCCTTTTAGCTGGTACTAGTGCTATCTAATTGCCTCCTCTCAACCTTAGCTTTGGGAATCTACCCAAATGTAATGACTGCAACAGTGAAACACGAAGAACATAGCACAGTTGTGTACACTTACCATAAATGTAGATGTTTGAGTGTATTCACTGTTGCAGTCCTGGCTACCCTCCCTCTAGCCCCCTGACTTCTATTGACTATTCCTCTATTCTTATTTACTATGCTTACAGCTTTTTGGTGTATTTGCTTTTTTGTTGGAGGTGTAACCTTGTATATAATTGCTTCCCATTATGGGGGCACCTGACATCTGGGGCAAGAAAAACTGATGTAATGGCATCAGATGCATGCTTTATACCCCTGACTACCTGATGTCATGGAAGATGAGACAGCAACTGACGCAGGACCCAAGACTTTGATAATCAGGCCGACTGAGAGCTACCTGCAAGCAGATAACCCAAATGTGATGACTGCAACAGTGAATACACTCGAACATCTACATTTATGGTAAGTATACACAACTGTACTTTCTTTTATGCCTAAAGTGGTATCTGAATTTACAATAATCCAAACTATCCATCTCCCCTTTTTCTTTCTTAAACTTAAAAATGAGGAAGAAAGGATACTCCATACCATGGATGTCCACAGACAACTCGGGTACAAAACTAAATATTTCAGATCTCTGGATTAATTGTTCATTTCATGTGACTGTAAGAAGATGGGACAACCTGTGTCAAAACAGACCATTTCCATATAGGTGTATAAGAGTACTACTTTGTTATACTCACCATGACAAATCTACTCTGGGCAGGGTCAAGACCCACTCTACCAGGGCTTTGGCTTCATCTGTGGCTTTTTTTGGAGAAGGTTGGATTCTAGAAGCTGCTTCTGTTCATCTGTACTTAATTTTAAAAAGCACTATATGCTTGATTCCTTCTCTAGGTCTAGCTCATGCATTGCTAGGACCATTCTCCAGGGGTCCTGGACCCTTCTCCTTCCACCTCCCAACTATAGTTAGCTATGGTAATCTGCCTATATAGCTAAGACTACTGCAGCAGCGATCAATATGAAGACCATAGTACAGTTGTGTTAAGTTGAACATACCATAACAGTAGATCACTGCTGCAGTATGCGCTCCCTTCATCAATCCTCCTTGTTTTTTGGTGTGCTTGTTATGCCAGGGTGTGGATATTTATTTTTCTGTTATTCCCAACCTTGTCCTTTCAGGGCTCAGCCTCTCTCTGTTTCTGACAGGAAATCTCGTTCCCAAACTTGTCTTTTAGTCAGCTCAGCTTGAGTTGCTTGATAGTTTGAGCATGTGGAGAGTGCCCTGAAGCTTTGGAAGCTGTCCGGCTGTTATATCTTTAGTAGGCTATAAACTATATAACTAAGGCTACTGCAGCAGTGATTATTTAAACATGTACTGTTATGATAAGCTCAACTTACACAACTGTACTTTCCTTTTATAATACAGCACCACGTGTTAGAGTATGATTTAAATTTGTAGTTTTGAACATTTTCCAGTAAGCAATGAGACAAAATGTATGAACCAATAATGAAAAAGCTACCCATTTCAGAACATTCCAACCATAAAAGGCCCTCAAACGTCTGTCACTACAACCCACCAGTATCAGTCAATACGCACAATCTTTGCAGTTGTAAAAGTCGTCTGAATAAATCCACATTAAAGAGAACTGTAACATATGAATATGATGCTGCTGGCAAACAACTTTGCATTTCAGTGTTTCATCGTTTCATGTACAAATTCAGTGCCTGTTGCCCTTGTTGAATACATTAATTATGTTACATTAAAAATGGTATGCTGGTAGTATTGCAATAGGAAACGGCTGGCAAACCAACTATAGGTTCATAGTTACTAGGCATCTCATCCAAAGGAGGACATAGTCAGGAGTGCAGCACCCCCCCCCCTTTTGCTACACAGTAGTGTCAGAAATAAATTTACCTGCTGTGGGAAGAGAACCCACAACCTTCTGCACAAAAATTAGTTTGCTACCTGTTGCAACAGTGACACTGAACATCATAGCTTTGAAGCTCTCTGACTGATATTGACAGACTGTATTCCTCAGTGATTAACAAAAAAAAAAGGAGAACTGGCAGTTGTGGAAGTTTAATGTACTTGCTTTCCCTAAGTTTCTAAGGATGTTCTTCGTGTTTCACTGTTGCAGTCATCACACTTGGGTTATCTGCCTGCAGGTAGCCCTCAATCGTCCCAAATGCCAGAGTCTTAGGATTTCTGCATCGGATGCTGTCACCTCCTCCATGACGTCAGGTCATCAGGGGTATAAAACATGCATCAAATGCCATCACCCCAGTCTTTCTTGCCAAGAAGGAGCCCGAAGCAGAAGCAGTTCGCAAGTGCCAGTTGGCCACTACCTGAAATTTTTGTTTTCCCAAGTTTTAGACCTGAAGTCTACTAACGCTAAATACCCCGTTGAGGATTCTTTTTTCTTGCTCTAACCGATGTCAGAAAAAAATTAATAATTGTCTTGCCTGTGGAACGCAAATGCCTCACAGAGATTTTCATTCCTACTGAGTCACCTGTTTAGGTCCAGACCACGACGTCCCTAGCTGTCGGTTTTGTACCATGTTTAATGCCCAAACCATTCGTAGTTGGGTTATTTTTGTAGCTAACTACTTTCACTCTCATTCTTCGTATTCCGAAATGGCTTTGGTAAGCCATCCAACTACCGATCTTCTGAAAAAGCGCAAAGACAAAGACAGAGACAGACCGCATAGGTCAAAAACTGCCGACGCTTCCGTTAAGTTAGTCGCCAGTCCGCCAGTACTCAGTGAGGCGCCTTTGCAGCCCATGATGCCCGCTTCTACAGGCCTCTGCTGAGACCCATTCGGAGTCCAGCATGCCGCTAGATGCTTCTTCAACTGCGTCTTTACCTTGGATGGGTCCGGAGCCACTGTGCAGGCATCGGCTTCTAAGGGTGTATTCTGACTTACCAATTTTCATATCAAACCGACTATTTCATTTACTACTAAAACTACCGAGTTTCTCAGGCCCAGAGTTCGCACTACACCTAGAAAACCGACATCCAAAGCGCATGCTTAAACTCCCATGCCACAAAAACAAATGCTTAGAATGGCTGAAGACCTTATTATTCTAATTAGGGGAAGCCAGCCTTCCCATGCTAAAAGACAAAGAATTGAATTTCCTTATGATTCAACAGACCAGGAGTCTGAAGACTCTGACCCTTCTGATTACCAGGACATACCCTTATCTACCTATGAGTACTCAGATGCAGAGGAATCCATTCTCTCTGCCTCCCCCTCAGAGGATTTTTCTTTTGGTGAAACCTTGCATACCTTAAGAGAACAGTTTCGCTGGGAATGCCAGGACTACCCTCAGTCCAAAAAGAGACTCAGGGAATTTTTAGATTTGCCTCAGCACAGGCCTCTAGCTATTCCCCCTGTCCTGGATATTGTAGATGAAGTCTTCATGGAGTCCAGTTTTACTCCTGGTACTTTACCACCAGCTCCTAGAAAACCTGACAGATACTACAGAGTACCTGACTCTCACAAATTTCTCTTTAAGAATCCTACTGCGGATCCAGAGACCATTTCCCAAGGACCTAAAGGCATTAAGGCTACTACAGCTAAAAACCCTACCCCTTCAGACAGGGATTCTAGAGCTTTAGACATATGGGGTAAGAAGGTACATACCTCTGCAACTCTTGCCATCCGGGCTTTGAATTGCCAGTTTCACATGTTGAAGTATCAGCAACATATTATAGAACTATTTAAACAAAAAATGGTGTTACTTCCAGATTGTGCAGAAAATAAAGATTTACAAGAGTTACTGTATTCTGCAAACCAAGTTAGTAAACATACTTTGCAGTGTGGGTTTGATGCTTTAGAAGCATCTTGCAGGGCTGCTGTCACTGGATCTGTACTGAGAAGGCATGCTTGGCTAAAGGAACAAGTCTTGCCAGACCATGTCAAAGCAAAATTACTAGATGCTCCATTAAATCAGGAGCGGTTGTTTGGCACAAAAGCAGAAGAAGTTCTTAACAAGATGGAAGCAAAAGCTAAATCTATGCAAACCGTCAAAGATTTCTTACAGGTACAGCCACCCAGATTCACTAGGCATTGGCCTTCAAAAAACTGGTCCTTTCCAGTCCCTCTCAGGCCTTCACAGTCCAATCCCAGGGGAAACAGACCACCAAGACTACAGTCTCAGGCTATGCAGAGATCTAAACAATGGAGTGTTTCCACCTCAAAACCTGGGAGTGGTAAGCCACCCCCTTATAGAAAAAGTTCACAATGACTTTCCAATTATCCTTTCCAGCCATGTCCAAGTACTTCCGCCCCTAGGAGGAAAACTCGCCCTTCATACAAAAAACTGGATGTCCATTACTCAGGATTGATGGGTTCTAAACATTGTATACCAGGGATACAGATTCTACTTCCACTCACTGCCAACCCCAAGCGGGTTGCCAGACCTTCCTCCAAACCAGTGGGCAGAGGCTCAAAAGCAAGTACTTTCCCTTCTTCATATCAGGGCTTTTCAACATGTTCCAGTAGAACAAAGGAGACATGGTTTCTACTCCAGACTGTACCTGGTGCCCAGAAAAGAGGACTCTTGGCGCCCTATCCTGGATCTATCAATTCTCAACACCTTCCTGGTGTTCCTAAAATTCAAAATGCTTACACTGCAACAGCTTCTTCCTATGCTAGCCAAGTATGCCTGGTTAGTCTCCCTAGAATTAAAAGAAGCTTATCTGTACATCCCCATAAAGGAGTCTTGCAGGAAATATCTACATTTCAGGGCAGGCTCTTTGCGCTATCAGTTCACTGCACTTCCCTTTGGCTTATCTACTGTGCCCAGAGTATTCACAAAGTGCCTGGTTCCAACCATTGCATACTGCAGGCAGAGAAATATTAAAATCTACCCATACTTGGACAATTGCCTGATTCAGGCGGACAGTCAGGAATTGCACCTGCTATTTGTAAAAAGACTTCTAACTTCACTGGGATGCATCATCAATGAAAAGAAATCACAACTGGTGCCCAGCCAACAAATTGTATTCCTTGGAGCAAGCTTGAACACAACTTACCAGATGGCATTCCTCATTCCAGAAAAGCAGGTCCATTTGACAAACTATTTCAAACTAATGGCCACCAAAACCCAGCTATCTGCAAGGAAAATACTGCAAGCCCTAGGGTTCATGGCCTCATGCATTCTGCTAATTCCATATGCAAGGCTGCATATGAGGAAGCTTCAATGGTACTTAAAAAGTCTCTGGTGTCAACATTCTCAGGACCTGGAAACAGTATACCTTGTCTAAGGGCAGAGTTCCTTTGGTGGCAGAAACATGCAACCACAACAAGGGACTTCCTTTCACTCAGCCCCCTCGCCTCCCAAACCCTGAGAAAAGATGCATCAGACTATGCATGGGGAGCTCACATGGCAGGCAAATGCCTTCAAGGCAAATGGAGCCCAGAACAAATTCCCCTGCATATCAATCAAAAAGAGATGCTAGCTGTACAGAATGCTCTGACAGCCTTCAAATACCTTATCCTTCCAGGCCAGCTCTTGATAAAGACAGACAACACAACGGTTATGTGATACATAAACAAGCAATGTGAAACTCATTCTTACCCACTCTGCAGGTTAGCCATGGCTGTGTGGAACACAGCCTTGAACAAACAAGTGCACCTACAAGCTCAGTTCCTGCCAGGTAAGCAAAATTCACTGGCAGACGACTTAAGCAGAAATCTACTGGACCCTCACGAGTGGAAACTGGAATCCAACTCATTCAAACTTCTAACCCAGAGGTGGGGAACACCGGAGGTGGACCTTTTTGCCTCCCCCCAAAACCACCAATTCAGCAAATTTTGCACTAGGAACCCTCACAGCAGAGCCTGGAAGGTGGACTCCCTATCCTTTACATGGGAAAACCTCTCAATGTATGCCTTTCCTCCTCTGCCTCTCCTCTCAAAAATACTACTCAAGATCAAACAGGATAGGCCAAGGGCAAAATTATTGCACCAGACTGACACTGGTACCCAATCCTATGCAGTCTGACAGCAGTGCCACCCTGGCACCTACATCAGACACCTTTCCTGCTGTCTCAGCAGGAGGGACAGATTTTGCATCCACAGCTGCAAACCCTAAATCTTGCAGCCTGGCTTATCCCCTGAGTACACCACCAGCATCCCTCAGCAAACAGGTGCTGGACATCATCCTTGAGGCCAGAAGGCCTAGTACTAGGAAATCCTATGCTGAAAAGTGGAAAAGATATTGTTCTTGGAGTCAGTCTCAAGAAAAGGACACAGCTGTGCCCACCTTACCTCAAATCCTTTATTACCTAGCAGAGCTGCTCCACAGAGGCCTATCCTTCTCATCCATTAAGATTCATGCTTCTGCCATCTCAGCTCATTATAATACTGAGCCACCTTTCTTTTCTCACCCTCTCATCAAACAGTTCCTGATAGGAGCTAACAATTTAAGGCCCCCTAGGAGAGCTCCCACCCTGGCCTGGCACCTTAACTTTGTAATGGAGAAGTTCACACTTCCTTTTGAACCTGCTGCTTCAGCAGAGTTAAAAGTCTTCTCTTGGAAAACAGCCTTACTTCTAGCTATTACTTCAGCAGGACGAGCGTCCAAGTTACAGGCACTAATGATGGTGGAGCCCTTCATTATTTTCCATGCTGACAGGGTTTCCCTCAGGACTAACCCTTCCTTTATGCCCAAGGTGGTATCCAGTGTGGCTTTAAACCAATCCATCCATTTGCCAATTTTTTCCCTAATCCTCAGAATAAAGGGGAAAGGATCCTGCACTTCTTGGACATGCACAGACAGCTCAGGTTTTACCTTGACAGGACTAAGCCTTTCAGACAATCTGACCATCTGCTAGTCAGCTTTGCTACAGGGGCAGAGGGCAAGGCCATTTCAAAGCAAACTATTTCCAAATGGATAGCACACTGCTTCCATTTCTGCTACAAGCACCATGGAAAACCTACCCCTCTGGGGATCAGAGCTCATTCAACTAGAGCGATTTCACCTCTACAGCATTTCTCAGGGGAGTCCCTACCAAGGACATCCTGGAAGCAGCAACCTGGAGTTCTGTACACACCTTCACCAAGCATTACCACTTACCTATTTTTTTCTAAATCCAGAGCTGGATTTGCTACAGCAGTCTTACAAGGTCTTCTAGCCAGCCCTAACACTTCTTGACTGCCTCCACCCTTCCTCAGCTTTGGGAATCAACCCAAGTGTGATGACTGCACAGTGAAACATGAAGAACATAGTACAGGTTTGTACACTTACCATAAATGTAGATGTTCAAGTGTATTCACCGTTGCAGTCCTGGTTTCCCTCCCTCCAACCCCCTGGCTTTCTCTATCCTTTCAACCTATCCTCTTTATGGCCATATTTTATGGCAGGTGTATTTACCTTTTACTGGAGGTGTTCCACACCATGTAATAGCTTCTATTTTGGGGGTTCCTGACATCTGGGACAAGAAAAACTGATGTAATAGCGTTGGCTGCATGTTTTATACCCCTGATGACCTGACGTCATGGAAGAGGCAACAGCATCTGATGCAGAAATCCCAAGACTCTGATATTTGGGCCGACTGAGGGCTACCTGCAGGCAGATAACCCAAATGCGATGACTGCAACAGTGAATACACTCGAACATCTACATTTATGGTAAGTGTACACAACTGTACTTTCTGTGTTTGACTCTGAGCAGAGTCACTTAACTAGATAGTGTCCCTAACTGGGACATTATACACACACACACACACACACGCACACACACACACACACACACACACACACACACACACACACACACACACACACACACACACACCTCTGTCTTCTCTAAAAGAATGAGCAGCTATGCACGCAGAAGAACAGATCCATGCTCTAACTGTATTGCCCCTGTTGCTCTGTATCCAGCTTCTAAATCTCCCAAGTAGGTTTAATGTTGTTAAGACAGCTAATGATGAGGTTTTTGGGGCTTACGGAACTCAGAAGGTGAGGAAGTTCTGTGAGGTCCTAATGCTTGCTGCATTTATGGAAAGATCCCATGAAGTTTACTGAATTTTTTTAATTTTATTTTTATTTTTTATTATTATTTTTTATTTTATTTTTTCATTTTATACTGAACCTTTGGCCCCCAGCCAATACTGGGTGCCACCAGCCAACACAAGCTCTTAGGTCATTTAATACTGGAATCGATTCTGGGTAGCAAAATGTGTGCTGAGTGGAGTGGTTAGATAACATGAAACAGAGGGTAAAATTCAGGGGCAGTAATCAGAGTGTATAAATCTGCAACAGAACTTTGTTGTATTCATGTATACTTGCCTTCATCATGGTTAGTAGTTTCTTATGCATGCATATGTAGTATTTCTTTATATGTGATTTCTGATACATTCTGTGTTTCTGTTTTGCCTGTATTCTGACACAATAGCTCAACCGTTGAAGTTTCTGCCTTAAAACTATAAGGTCCAAGTTACATTTAAGTGTGCAGTAGGGTCTTCATTTTTTCTAAGTGCAGTATATGTTTCATTTTGTGTAGCTGCGTTTTACTGTCTTTAGGAAAGTGTAATGTTAAGTTGTCAATCTCGCCTTCATTCTTGCTGGATGGGTTCGGAGCCGAACCTCGGCTCCGACTCGGCCTATTACTAAAGCTCGAGAGCTATTTTTACCGGCTCAAGGCTATCCTATGTCCCATAATGCTAGGCGTGATATACCCAGATCCCATTTGCCGCTTCAGCTACAAGGTTGTGTCTTTTTGCCGGCTCAGGTTGTATTAATATTTTTCTTGGTTTTTAGTCAGCTTTTTGGGGTTAAAATATTAGCGATAGTGTTTTTTTTAGTTACTACCCTTAGATCCCTGTTTAGGATTCCCTCTTAGGTAGTTTTTGATACTGTTTTTTTCCCTCACCTAATAGGCCCTTGGCCAATCCCCTTCCATTCTTATTTGTGTGTGTTTATGCCTTGTTAGGTTGTATTAAAAAGTGTGGGGTTTTGTTATATTTTTTCCTAGTCTGTTACAACTTTTTTGTGTGTGTGTGTGTGTGTGTGTGTGTGTGTGTGTGTGTGTGTGTGTGTGTGTGTGTGTGTTTGCCTGATGGTGACTAGACAGTCATCCCTTTTTCAGGATGTTTAAAGACATTAAGGTCTCGGGCTTCAAGAAATGTGACTTGTGCTGTCAGAAGATGTCTCTGATAGATGGTCACACTTCTTGTGTATATTGCATGGGCCCTCTGCACCTGCAGGACTCTTGTTCTGTCTGCCACGCGTTCAGTCCAAGAGTCCTGCAGGAATGCAGGAATAAACTTATTTTGAGAGGCTTGTTAAAGCCTGAAGGTTCCCCGGCTAAGCCTTCGTCGGGTAAACCTTCTAAGCCCGCCAAACCATCAGCTCCATGTTCGGAGCCGTCGCCGAGCGGTGCTACTACTACCACTGCATCGGTTCTGGCCAGAACCGATGATTCTAGGCCTCAGTCGGCTCCGACTCTGCTCTCGGAGCCGTCTTCGAGCAAGAAGCGTTCCAGGTCTCCTTCCCTGGAATCGGTCCAGTTGGCTCCGAAGTCTCCCTTGTTATCGGAGCGGAGTCAGAGGTCCCATTTCTCTCAGTCTTCCAGGCTGTCGGACCATGACCTCGAGAGGATGGTTAGCAGACTACTTAAGTCGCAGGCACTGGCCCAAATGTTGCATAGCCCACCTCATCAGGCAGTGGCTTTAACTTCTCCCTCTTTGGTTCCTCCTCTGACTATTCCTGTGAGTTCAGAGCCGGAGATCGTAGGGGTCGCGACGGTCGGAACATCGGAGCCGATGCCACCCCTTTCGGCTCCCTTGTCGGCTCAGATCTCTTCCTTGGTTCCATCCTTGGAGGGATCCGGGCGCCGGGACTCTCTCATTGGCTCCAAGGGGGCGAGTGGCATTGGACCCTTGTCCGACCCCGTTCTCCCTCTCGGAGCTTCGGCGCAGGTGAGTTCGGCCACGACATCGGCCCCAGAGCCATCCCTCTCGGTGTCGGGAGGAGTCCTTGTCTCTTCGGAGCAGGGACCCCCGTCCCTGCCTGATAGGGGCTCCTTTGAGGTCATGAGGAGTGTGCTGGCCATTGTGCCTGCTCCACGGTCGGCTCCTTCGGCACCTCCCTCTATGGTGCCTGCTTCAGTCTCTACCCGCTCTCTCGATCTGGAGCGTGGAGAACCGACGCTACAGGTAGCCCCATTGGGCGTATCCTCCTCTTCTGAGGCCTCCCCTGATCCTTTAGGGGAGCCCCCTCAAAAGAGAAAATGCAAGAGGAAGCATATAGACTCACCTGAGTCAGTCACATCGGACACTGACTTGGATGACTCAGAAGGGTCCCCAAGGTCTCCCTCTGAGGATGTCTCATTTTCTGACATCCTGGAGATTCTTAAGCAGAGGGGAAACTGGTCTGCCCTTAACCCTTCTGAGGACGAGTCAGTGTACCTAGATGTGTTCGGTTCTCGCCCTTCCACCTCCTGGGTGTCTCTGCCTTTCGACCCGCTCATGGATGTGGTGGCTCGAAAGGTGTGGATGGCTCCAGATACTATGGAACCAACTCCCCGGAGGCCTACAAAATTTATTACAGCCCCTTCTGACAAGCAGTTTCTAACTAAGGGCATCCCTGTTGATGCCATGGTGGTGGCGGCGGCCACTAAAAAGGAGTTGGCTGACCCTTCAGTACCTGTCCATCCTCCTAATAAGGAATCTAGGACTGTGAACAGGTATGGCAAGCGGATGTTTTCCTCAGCGACCTTTGCTATGCGTTCGCTGAATTATTTGTGCCATTTCACCCGTCTCCAGAGAGACCTTCTCAAGGAACTGGGTGATACCTTGCAGGACCCATCAGCTGCGGGGTCTCAGGAAAAGATCACCTCCCAGCTGGGGACCCTAGACTCTATTGTAAACTCCTCCATGCAGCTCATTTCCTATGCAGCCGATGGAGCGAGTAGGGCTGCAGGCACGGGCATCACTCTAAGGAGACACGCCTGGATGCGGCTTTGCCCCTTCAAGGCGACCTTCACTAACACCCCCTTTGATGGTTCTGCCTTGTTTGGACCTCAAATGAAGGATACATTGACCAGGTGCGAGCAGGAAGGCAAGACTCTCTCTGCCATAGGAGTCCGTTTTTCTACCACTTCTAGACCATACCCTAAGGGTCATAAAGGTGGGAAAATGTGGTTCCGCAAACCTCAGGGAGTACTGCCTGACGCACGTGGTGAGCTTCCCTCCAGAGGCAGAGGAGGGAACAATAATAGACACCACCCAAGGGGCAGGGGGGGTCCGCAGAATCAGGGTAGCAGCGAATCCTTCTCTGACAAACCCTTCCAACACCCCTGAGGAGCTGCCCGACTGTTCACCTTCAGAGGCAGTCGGGGGAAGACTATCACTGTACCCAGAAGCCTGGCATTCCCTCACGCAAGACATTTGGGTACGGTCGATCAAATCCGAAGGTTACAAAATTCCCTTTATTCATACCCCACAACTGCCAAAAGGGCCCCTTCCAGATGTTCCACTCGGTCTGAGTGATCAAGCAGCACTAGAAATTTCAAAGCTGCTACAAAAAAGAGCCATCCAGCCAGTCCCAGCAGGGCAGCAAGGATCCGGAGTCTACTCCAAGTTCTTTTTGGTACCAAAAAAGACAGGGGACTGGAGACCTATTTTGGATCTCAGCAGACTGAACAAGTCTGTTCAAAGAACGAAATTCCGGATAGTCACGCTTCAGTCCATTCTACCCTTCCTGGGTCAGGACAATTGGATGTGCTCTATAGACCTTCAGGATGCGTACTATCATATCAAAATGAACAGGCGCTTCAGGAGGTTTCTCCACTTCCGGCTGGGAGCCAGTCACTACCATTTCAGAGCCCTGCCCTTTGGCCTCACCACAGCCCCCAGGGTGTTTACCAAATGCATGGCAGTGGTTGCAGCTCACCTGAGACGAAAAGGATTCCAGGTGTTTCCATACTTAGATGATTGGCTCCTTACTGCCACCACCAAGCGTCAGCTACTTCATTACAGAGATTATACCCTCCAAATTTGCAACGAGCTAGGTATCTCTATAAACTCCGAAAAGTCTGCCTTGTCGCCTTGTCAGTCTATTACCTTCATAGGCGCTGTTTTAAACACTGTGGAACTGTCAGCAAAACTGCCTGTACAAAGGATTTCAGACATTCAAGGTCATGTTCAAATCCTACTACAAGAGAGCAGAGTCCAGGCCAGATTCGTACTAAAAACCCTAGGTCTCATGGCAGCAGCTATCACATTACTCCCCCTAGCTCGCTTTCACATGCGGATCCTGCAATGGATGCTGCTTTCCCAGTGGTCCTTTCAACAGCTCCCAATGTCACACAGCATTCTAATCACTCAGTCATGCAAAAGACACCTTTCGTGGTGGAGGGTCTCCCCTCAGGTTCTTCAGGGCAGACCCTTTGTCCTTCCTACTCCTGTGGCTACTGTGACAATGGATGCCTCCCTGATCGGGTGGGGGGGGCATTTTCAGGGCAGGACAGTCCAGGGCACATGGAAGCCTTTCGAAAGCCACCTGCACATAAATGTCTTGGAAATGAGAGCGGTGCTTTTAGCGTTGCAGGCCCTTCAGGACTCTCTACCCACCAGGACTATTGCAATTCAGACAGACAATATGTCTGTAGTGCAGTACATCAACAAGCAGAGCGGAACCAGGTCCTACCCCCTATGTCAAGAAGCGCTCAGACTGTGGCAGTGGGCAATCTCTTCTCAACGGTTTCTGGTAGCAATGCATATCCCCGGGAAGTCCAACGTCATAGCGGACAGACTGAGCAGAGCCATTCTCATGCCCCACGAGTGGTCTCTCAACCAGCTAGTAGCGGAAAAAATCTTCAGGAGGTGGGGTCAGCCTTGCTGCGATCTTTTTGCAACCCCTCAAAACAGCAAGTGCCCAGGCTTCTTCACCCTCTTCCCTCTCCCTGGTCTTCCCCCCAGAGATGCTGTAGACCACGATTGGCCCTGGGGTCTTCTGTATGCCTTTCCCCCCTTTCCCTTAATTACTCAGCTAATCCAAAAAGCAAATGTTTTGAGATCCAGAATGATCCTTGTTGCCCCTTACTGGCCACGACAAATTTGGTTCCCGTTCCTGCAACGTCATCTACTAGATCAACCCTGGCATCTGGACCCAGCGCCAGATCTTCTGACACATCAGTCAGGCGGGCTGCATCAATCTCTCCAATCTCTCAACCTCACAGCTTGGTTGCTCCACTTCCAACCCTAGCCAGGCTTCCCTCAATCTCTCATTCAGTTCGTGACATCATCCTTGCTTCGCACAAGTCTACTACCAGAAAGACTTATGCTAGCAAATGGAACCGTTTCTCTGTTTGGGCAGGGGAGAAACAAGTTGACCCCTTTACAGCCCCTGTCCATACAGTCTTAGAGTTTTTGGCTGAATTTTTTCAAATGGGATCTTCTTCAGCCACCATCAGAGTTCAGTTGGCAGTCATTGCAAATTTTCATGTTGGTTTGTCAGAGACCAGCATTATGTCACGCAAACTTTGTAAAGCCTTTCTAAAAGGAACCCTCTTACTTAGGGCCCCAGTAAAAGATCCTCCCCCACCATGGGACCTAAATTTGGTGCTGTCGTCTTTAATTCTCCCTCCCTTTGAACCTGCGGCTTCCTGTTCACTAAAGTTACTCTCTTGGAAAACTCTGTTTTTAGTAGCCATCGCTTCAGCGAGAAGGGTATCAGAACTTCAAGCCCTTTGTGTTCGCTCTCCTTACCTTGTTTTTCACAAAGCTAGAGTGTCACTTAGGACTAATCTGTCCTTTTTACCCAAAGTACTCTCTGAAAAAAATCTGAATCAGACCATCGATCTTCCTGTTTTCTTCCCACTTTATACCAATAGGTCTGAACGGAAGTTACATTGTCTAGACGTTCATTGTCAATTATGCTTCTACCTGGATAGAACCAAGCAGACGAGGAAATCAGAACAGCTCTTCCTGTCTTACATGGAAGGGAAACAAGGCCTGCCAGTTTCCAAAGTAACCTTGTCCAGGTGGTTGACCTGTCATCATGTTGATTTACCAATTGAGGCATAAAGAGCTCCCTATTAAGCCCGGAGCTCATTCAACCAGAGCATTAGCTTCTTCAGTAGCCTTTCAGGCAAGATTGCCAATGGACTCCATTTGTGCAGCAGCCACATGGGCCTCTCCTCATACCTTCATTTCTCATTACAAGCTGGACATGACCTCTAGAAGTAGGGCTGATTTTGGTTCCACTGTACTCAAGAGTTTGTTCCATTGAGCCACCCAGGTCTAAGGTGCTAGGGACGCTGTCTCATCCAGCAAGAATGAAGGTGAGATTGACAACTTAACATTGAGAAGTTATGTACTTACCATAACGTTCCCTGTTAGCAGTCTTCTTCTCGCCTTCTTTCTTGCTTCCCACCCTCCATCCCCCTAGCCTGGCAAGACCGAGAGTATCTTCTGAGATGTGTTGTCATGAGAGTTATCTCTTTAGCTACCTATTTCTTTTTCTTGGTAGCTCTTATAAGAGTTTTGTATACCTAGATATATATATATATATATATATATATATATATATATATATATATATATATATATATATATATATATATATATATATATATATATATATATATATATATATATATATATATATATATATATATATATATATATATATATATATATATATATATATATATATATATATATATATATATATATATATATATATATATATATATATATATATATATATATATATATATATATATATATATATATATATATATATATATATATATATATATATATATATATATATATATATATATATATATATATATATATATATATATATATAT
Source organism: Protopterus annectens (assembly GCF_019279795.1). Classification (NCBI taxonomy): domain Eukaryota; kingdom Metazoa; phylum Chordata; order Ceratodontiformes; family Protopteridae; genus Protopterus; species Protopterus annectens. Next base: position 1,719,827,186 of record NC_056728.1, on the reverse strand, counting down.
ATATATATATATATATATATATATATATATATATATATATATATATATATATATATATATATATATATATATATATATATATATATGTGTGTGTATATATATATATATATATATATATATATATATATATATATATATATATATATATATGTGTGTGTATATATATATATATATATATATATATATATATATATATATATATATATATATATATATTCTCAGTCATGGTGGGGACATGTATGTCCATAGTGTTAGCTATCAAACGAGATCAGGGTATATCATGCCTAGCATTGTGGGACATAGGATAGCCTCGAGCCAGTAAAAATAGCTCTTGAGCTTTAGTAATAGGCCGAGTCGGAGCCGAGGTTCGGCTCCGAACCCATCCAGCAAGAAAAAGGCGAGAAGAAGACAACTAACATGGAACGTTATGGTAAGTACATAACTTCTCAATTTTGCACATACACATACATGTCTTCTTTATAACTACTGTTTCATTAGGCTTACACTTGCAGCATGTAGTTGGATAGTTTAAAGTTATTGGTAGCTTTGTGGCTTTTTTTATATTATGGTAAACTTTAGGTTAATGTGCTGTAGTTTATTTTTTAAAAATTATTTTGTTGTATCTTGTTACTTTCTGAGCTGCTGTTTTTCTGATTAGATATAAGCCCTTGTTTAATACACATCCACACCCACCCACACAGAGTGAAAGAAATTTTTGTCTGGTTTATAATTACAGATTTTGGGTGAGGGAGTTGTTTTAGTTATGATGATTTGCTCTAATTCTGTGTTCAGTACTCTGTGTATGCAGTGTGTGATTTCTGTTGGCATAAATGGGGCTGAGTTTCTGCAACTAATGATACAGGTAGAGTGATAGTAAAGTTGTTGATGTGGGTAAAATAGGGATAACTGCTTGTAGGTGAATGGTGATGATAATATTTAGAATGTAGCTCATATACAATAACAGTCTTGATTGGTGTTAATTGTTAAGATAGATAGATAGATAGATAGATAGATAGATAGATAGATAGATAGATAGATAGATAGGATTTGCTCTTGTCCTTGTGGCCTGGGTTATGTTGAAAGGGGTGTAGTACAGTTGACTAATTATAAAAAGTATTGTTTTTTAATTATTAGTTCATATATTTGCATTGTATTTGAATGTAAGTGTCTGACTTTACAAAATACAGCCAACTTGGTAGTAGAAAAAATGAATTTCACTTTCCTTTTTACTTGCTTAGTTGTGTCTTCTGTCCAGTGGCACTTTTTCCACTTTTACTTTAGTCATATTCTCTACATCCATATCTAATCCTTTTCCCTTACCATCATATGATCGATTTGGCTTGTTGCAGTTCTTGCAATTTTTGTTAGAACACAGTTTTCTTTGTAGCATTGTTGTAATACATAGACATTAATTTTTTGGTTATTTATTTGTTGAAGCATTTATCCTGAATATTCAGGTTGTTTTCATTTTTACATGTATGTACTTGTCTATAATGTGCAGTTGAATGTGTTTTGTAAAAATAATAATGTAGAAAATGTTTCTATTTTTTAGCAATTGTCAGGTTTATGGTACCACAACCGAACACACCACCCTGATATTTTTGCAGCTCAGAATCACCGTTCCCCTAAGTTCTCATCATTGCAGTGCCTTTCTTGTGAAAAGGGCTTCAGCACCATCACATCCCTCAATAAACATATGAAGACTGAACACGCAGGTAAGAGTAGCTCAGAGGATCTTTATGTTTATTCTTACTCTACAATGGTTAACAGTGAAGCAGAAAACTTGGAACTATATGTCTGTACTATGCAATTGTTCATGGTGAAATACCAAACTGCAGTAAATAATTAGCCGGGGTTGCTTTCTTCTCCTGAAAGATAATTCACAGTGAAATACAGGAGGTGAGATTACATTTCTCATGAAAACTGAGCTTAAAATTTTGGGTCAGTAAATCTGATATTTGCTAGTGATACTAAACATTGTAGGTTTTTTTTGTTTTTTTTTTTGCACAATTTTCCTATTCTTCTCAGAATCAGTCTTGCTATTTGAGTCCTGGTAATGGAGCTAGGCTAGAGGCAGGTTGACCTTAGAAGAATATACCTTTTGGCAGAGTGCAATGAATAGTAATTGCCTAATGGAAAAATAAAATCTTAATACAGGTTGGAGTAATCTACTTCTGTACTTCAGTTATGCATAGTCTTCTTACCACTGAGTGCTTATCTTAGACCTTTTCTCCTCACTAACTATTATTAAAAGGATGCTGCTAAGTTATACTTTTCTTGCTGTTTTTGAACAAAATGGCTTTGAAAGATATGCAGTATTCTGTGGCTGTTGACAGAGTTAATGGTATGTTCATTCCTCAAGTTCCATTTTAATCGTTTCATAGGTAAGTATAAGGCTAGATGCCAGTTTCCCTTTTTGCTCGAATTAACCTGTCCCATTTGGTTAGAGACTAACCTTACCTGTCCCATGGTTCTAAATTATATGTTGTCCTAATGAGAAAAAAATGGGATCATACTGTAGATAATTTGAGGGAAACACGCATGGAATAACGCATTTAGGAGCTGCTTCTGTACTTTAGTGGTAGTAATATATTTGGTTCACAGATTCATTATGTTTTTACTTTAGTTTTGACTGGGTAGTGCCAAAAGGCTGATGACCTGCTTTTCAGGAGAGACCTAAGGTGGCATTTATATTTACTAGTAATAATTTGGCTGGGACACGGGGAATTCTCCCATTTGTCTGAAGGCACACTTGAGACCTGCCTCATTTAGCAGTGGTGGAGGCCAAGAGTGAGGAGAGATGGTGTGAGATGAAAGTGAGAAAATGTAGAAGTAGATGTTGAACTTATTGAATTTGGAGAGGAGAGGGTTGAAAATTAAGTTTTCACATGCAAGTCTGCTATCCCTGAACCACATGACAGTCAGAATTAAGGTCTGAGGAGAAAATTGATGAAGCTTTTAACTGCAGAGGTAGTGGAGGATTCAGTTGATGATAGAGCAAATCAGGCTAACCAGTAAGATTTTGCATTTCCAGGGATGAATGAAGACAGTGTGTAGGCATGGACAGGCTTACTGTTAAGACATGGTATCATCAGAAGAGAAATTGTGCTTGTTAAGATGATAGTGTATTAAAAAGAGATGCCAGACAGAAATAATGTAAAGTAATAGTTGGTGAAGGACTTGAGCAAAGTGTAAAGAGGAGAAAGTTGATCCAGATGTGACTTATTAGTGTGAAGATAGGGGGTAAGAAACACCCACAGTCAGGTATGATTCTTAGGGCTCATTAATAAAGCCACACTAAATGCTTGTAAATGAAGTAAGAGCACTGAAATGTTTAAGAAAAGAGGCTTTGCATGATATCCCCTTTGAAAGGAAATCTAATGGATAAAATAGTATTGGAATAAAAAGTAAAAATGAATGCCCATAGAAATATTTAAGATCGGAAAGAAGGGGTAATGAGCAATTATGAATGGATCTGGGATTTAAGAAAGATGGCCTGTAATATCAGTGGTGAATGGATTGTCTGAATGAAGTATATAAATTAAAAAGTTTCCACTATAAATGCTTGAATTTCCAGATGCCTGAAAGGGGAATTCAATGAACAAAACACTACACAACAGTAGCACAATTTTATTGCATGGGTAAGCTCCCAATATCACCTTGCTTAACTTTACCAACAGTCAAATGACTGTGGGGAAAGGTGAAACTCCTTAAAGGAGTAAATATTGCTAGGTGTAGTCTCTCAGTCAAAATATTTTAATAAGTATTGTGGTCAGAGAAACATAACATTATAAAAATTGTATCGGGGTTTGACTCATGAGGAGATGGACATTGACCATTTGCAGGGAAACCAATTAAATGTGTAAATCAGTAAAGCCCAATGTGCCCATTTTTGGTCAGCCTAACATAAAAACAGTTGCAGAGCAGTGAGAAAGGGTGGGAAATGGGATATTTGCAAAGGAATGAAAATACTAGTACTGGTAGTGATGGGGTATGCCGATTAGTAATTGTAATAGTAATGAAGGATCAGAGATTTATAAAGTTTGCAGTAAACTTAGTGGAACAAGTACTAAGTAAATTAAGTTTGTCATTAAATGTGGAGAAAAGTAAAGGATTTGTGGATTTTTTTCAGAAAAAGACATATTAGGGACCGAATTTGGTGCTCAAGAAGCATTAGAATTAGAAAGAAGCAGTCATTTCAAATAGTAAGATATGTTGTCAAGTTGTAAAGCACATAAACCGTGTCCTACAGGAAAAGTGTCTAGTTAATAAAATTTGTATTATAAGACTTATGTATTTATTTTGCTTGGGTTTATTTTCTTTGTACCAGAAAAAAAATGGAAAGTGAGCTTTATGGATTATTTATTTATTATTATTATTTTGGTTTTTTTGGGGGGGGGGGGGCAAGACTGAAACTGATTAATATGGAGATTTGTTTTAGAAAGAAGGAACACATTAAGAATGATAAAACATGTGATTTGCTTTTTTTTAAATTGTTGTTGTATATTGGGCACATGCAAAAAGTGAGTGATTCATTAATAAATATTTTAAGAAGATTGTTGGCATGGAAGATAAAGGTGGATAGAAGTCTAATGAAAGGAAGTTGTGGTAGAATGAAGTAATGGAAAATATGTTACAAGAGCCTGGGAATTGTTAGACAGTATCATAAATGCTTTAAGAAGAAACAATAGAACACATAACGCTATAGGACTGTTGAATTTCATATGGTATTTTTCTTGTAAGAAATTCCCTCTAAAAGTGGAAATACAGCACTAAATACTGGAAGAAAGATTGTGTTTGTTTCAGGGATATGAAGAGGAAGAGACACTGGGTCATGTTTTTATATTGTTAAAAGGGCCAAAGGTTTTGTGAAGAGTGACATCAGAGTTAAAATATGTGGAGCTGGAGATGATAGAGACGAATAATTCTTGCTATGAATAATTTGGGGTCTAGAAAAAGGAAATGTGATAAAGTGAGCAGGTATCCAGTGTGCTCTTTATGAAGAATTTGGATAGGCAAATGTATGTAAGAAGATGTGGGAAAATATAAATTTAAATTTATGTGCAACAAATTGTGGAAAATATAACAACTATATCAGGAAATGGGTCAGAAAAAAAAAAAACAGAATGATGAATAAACAAGGCTGAAAATAATTGTTGGTATTTAAAGGAAATCTTAACCTTGAAACAGAAAATTTTGTTTTTTTCATTGTTATCTTTTTTAAGCTATTTTAATGCATTAAAATAACTCTAGGTGCTTCATGTAAAATATTAATGTTTTTTTTCTGCAAAATGGCCAACACAAGGCCTGAAATGTTAATGTGATCTTGATTTAGTGCTTTCTTGTCTCCTTCCCAGAATCTATTTCAAGTCCCCTTTATATTAGCCATACACGATTAAAGGAAGTGATTATGTTTTCCTAGTCCATTAAAATAAAATGGCAACAGTGTGAGTCACAGGCATCTTACATGCCTTCTGTAGCAGGAGTGTTGGCCTTTTACTCCTTAATGACCATAATATACATTTCTGTCAGAGAATGCTACAAGCCTTTCAGAGAAATTGTACAGCACTGGCCAAAGGAAGTAGCTAAATTCCAGGCTTTCATAAGAAATATAATTTTTGTAGTCCTTGTTATGAGCACTGACAGCCCTCCCCTACACTCTTCCTGAGGTATTAAAGCTAGCACTGCAATCCAATAGTTGTTACCACCTGTCCCACTTTCTGAGGGACAGTCCCTCTTTGGGCAGTTGTGTCCTGACCAAAAATATTAAAAATGGCAAATGTCCTGAGATTGTAGGACATAATTATGTCCCATATGTCATGTAATAGTTGCATAAAATAGTTATTTCTGTATGTAAAATACCTAAATCTTAGAAGAAACAGAATAAGCAACTAAACTGCTACAAGAATAAGCTATCATTTAGGCAAAAAAGTAAAGTTCTATCCTTTGTACTGACCGTGGGTATGTGTCTGCCTGTAAAATCTGATGTGTGTCCCGAAAATGTCCCACTTTCGCCATTTAAAAAAGTGGCAACCCTATTAACACCTCAAAGGGTTTGTTCTGCTACTCTCTAGTGTCTGCAGCAGTAGGAAAGTTTTTTTTTTTTTTGTTATCCTGAATGTTGGAGAAATGTGCTTGCTATTTTTGCTCAAACGTATTTAATAGCTTTTTCAGGCTGTTGCATTGCTACTCTTTGATTTGCACTGCAGCATACTAACAAAACAACAATTCTTGAGCAAGATACCAGTAGTTCTGTATGCACATTTATATAAAACTGTTGGCAGTTACAGAAAATACCACTTATGAGTGGATCCATAAATAAATTATGTAGTCAGTTATTATGGGTTGCCATATTTTTAGATGCCAAGTGTGACAAACTTACTGAAACTTGAGATTATGCAAGACAAGCCATGCCATCATTAAACAAAAAATAATCTTTTATTTTCATCTTATTACCAAGATAAAGACCCTACTATGTGCAATTATGGTTGTTTATACTACTTTATATGATATTAAGATGACTTAAATGTAGTATTAAAGATTAGTGTGAAATAAAGAGAAAAACAATCAGATTTTTTCTTATAAAATATTAGGACATTTAATAATTTCCATGCTCCCTCCCGCCCCCAAAGAACTGCCAAAATCAAGACTGCACTGTAGACTGAGAGAGAGAGAGACAGGTGGCAACCCTATCTGTAACTGCAGAAATTTTTATAGAAAGTTATAGACTTACATACAGTAAAGACAGTAGAAAACAGTTCCACAGCTATGTGTCTGCTTTTCTTTAATAACAACTGCTGTGCTCCTAACATAGGTTCATAGGTTCATAGTTTATTCAGCAGGATTAATTGCCTAAGACTGTCATCAGTACTTGACAGGGTAAACTACAGATTTCTCTGTGTCTGTGATATGCTATGCAGGCAGAGACAATTCCTCTGCAAAATATGTGAGAAGCTAAGCTTAAACAAAGTGGGTGGGCTTTCCCTTCCTTTGATTCCAAGGCAAGGAAATGACAGTTTTAAGAAGTACAGGTAGTTTTCTCGTAGCAACATGATACTGAAACCTTATTGTTGGGAGGAAAGCAACCTAATGTTTGAGTTAAACTGTAGAAGGTAGAGTTATTACTGATGCCTGAAAATCAACACAGATTACAAGAAATGCTGGAAAGAAATCAGAAGAAAAAATAGTTTATAATAGAAACTGTAAGACGCTACCAGATTTACTGACTGGATACAGAGTAGGAATACAAAGACCATGGGAAAAGCCCCTTGACTCCCCACATCCCTGCAACTTCAAATATACTACCAGGTTGAGATCAGATAACAGTGAGGAAAAGGACGCATTGCATTACCCTACTATCCACCAGTCTCAGAGAAAACATATATTGTGCTGCAAAATAAGAATGTAAGTGAATGGAACATGCCACTTGTTATCAACTGCAGTATTCAATGAAATAAGACACTATCAACTGCTAAAATTAGACTCAAAGAAAACAATAACATCATATATAATGGTAAAGGTGTTTACCTTACAGAAACAAGGTGCAGGGTTTCATTCTTACATGTTGTTATTGGCTAGGCTTAAAATGGCCCACAAGGGCAGTCAGCCTAGTACTAACCTAGCACTAACCTATTAACATATATATACCTGTATATGGGATCATTACTAAATCCTGAACACACAAAATACCGAACGTGAAAATACCGAGACTGAAATCAGGAAAGCCGAGAATGCCGAATCTTCACAAACTCGAACCTCAAAATACCGAGAGACCAAAATACCGAAAGAAGCATGTTTGATGATGTCTGATGCCACTTGTGTGTTAAAATAATAAACGTAAAGTCATACCTCTGTAGAAACACAAAAACACCATGATACTCAGCAGTTCTTTCACCATAAAGTATTATGTACGGAAATCACGCACAAATAGAATGAAAGTGTTTGTTGCATGAACTAACAGCCAGTAAAACCATTTCCCAATGCATAAAACTGTTGATATAGTGATAAGCCAACACAAGTAGATATACAACCATTAGTGGTATGGATCAATAGCAACTTGATGTTTACATCCGTAACAACTGTGCTATAGCCTGCACTAGTTGTATGCACATATAGTCTTCCTGATGCTCTAGCACAGCTTGGAAATGGTTATATCTACTAATCAGTTTCCTACGCTATGGAGAAGGACAGCCTGCGGCAAGTCTCTCCCTCAGTGCATCAACACGATTCTGCTCTCTGGACAAAGCGGTCACAAGTACAGATAAGTCAGTAGCCTTAGTACCTAAAATACATTTCAAACGATGATGCCATGCCTCCACCAAATTTTGAGTATGCGGCAGAAATAGCCTATTCAATTTAGACACATTCCAAAATGCTATTGGAAATAATGGAGGAAACCGTGTTACTGAATTAGATCTCGTACTAAACTTACGTAGGCATCCTAACACATGCCAATCTGAGAAATAACGTATCAGTTCTGTACCATCATCTGGAAAGTTGTCCTTCAGTAACTGAAATGTAGGAAGCACATCAGACTCTTTTAAAAATGCAAAGCAGCTAAAGACTTTACAGCCATTTGAAATGTGTGGGAAGAATTATATAAAGGGGCTAGTCCAAGCTGTTGAACCTTATGTCACACATTTTGTCCGAAGTGAAATAAACGTTCCTTCGACTTAATCTCACTTTTGATAGGCGCTACTTCAAAGTCACATAGAATGAATTGCAATGACAGCTCAAACTCATGCAAGGAAAACAAATACAGAATCCAATGCCACATCATATTGTATGCTCAAAGTGATTTTTTCGACATCAAACAATAGAGCAATGGAACACACTTGCTGTATGCACCACACTTAACTATGCCGTGTATACTGTATAATTGTCGACACAGTGAACCCTTGCAAAAGTAAGTCCCGTCCATGAGCCATATAGTTGCAACACTCAGATCATGTAGGTTATTAACTGTAGTAAAGACTATTACAGTATTTCTTGATGTAGGATCTGACAGCCGTTTCTCAATGAAAGTGCCTGATTGAAACGGGAACATGCTCATATCTATTGCTTCTAATGTAAGGTTGTGAACATGACTTGCGCCTATTTACACCTTACCCTTCTAATCTGCTGAAGCAGTGCCTTTTTAGTTGGTAAACTAGGAGCACATTGTACAGCAGTGGATGCCATAGCATCGTGTACCAACATACATGGAGTGTCTCTCGACAACGCTGCTCTATCTTTTAAATTGCCATCCAACATGCAAGAACACCACCTGATTTACTGTAAGAATTTTAATCATATAAGTCATTTAAAGTACAAAACACAAAGGGTATATATACTGACCTATCCATGGAGTTATGTAAAACCATTTGCCGATATTCACTGGACCTATTATAGACAGTATGCAGGTTGGTCTGAAAGGTAGATGCAGTTCCTTTTGAATCCACACTCACTTGGAAGTCATCCACTACAGCAGTCTTAATAAAGCCAGCGTAAGACCCATCATATTGTATTTCCTTATAAATATCTGTATTTTTGGAATACATATTATAAAATCTTTAAGCATGTTGTAGCTTGCTTCTCTGGGGTAGTGGTGGTCAGTTGGGTTTGGTAGGTGATCATACTATTCTGTAGGAGTCTTATGGTTCCTCTTTGTCTCATTTTGTGGAACTCAGTCTGAGTACAACTGGATGCAACAAACCAGTTGAAGCTTTGACTGGACAAAAAAGGCATTTTCCCTGCACCCCTTCATTTCTTAAGTATACTAACACCACATTTACACAACAGTGAGGAAAAAATGAAAAGCCCAAACACTTTGAATCATTGCTATCACACAAACTACTTTGAGTGACTTCCTTTGTTGAATAGTGTTTGGTAAGTCTGAGACTGGAAAATTATACTCATTGGCTTAAAACCTTGTCTAGTGTTTGCTCACTTAAGGCAAGGAAGTTGAGGCCTACTGGACTTTTCTACTCTTTGCTTTGCTGTCTTTGCATTTTCAGTATCGAATGTTCCTCTCGGTGTTTCCTCTGCACCAGAATCCTCAGCAGTGTACCAGATGTGCTCACACTGATCACCCAGCAGAAGAGTCTGTTGATATTCTCGTATGCAGACAATTGCTTTATGGTAGCCTCTGTCTGGATTCTGTTTTTGGTTGCCCGAATTACAGTTAATGGGGTAAGTTTCATCTAGGACTAATCCTCTGTGCTTTAGTTGCAAAGGATTTTTTATTAGTGTAAATCTACAAGACCTTCTACAGCTCCTCCTTTATTCCTTCAGCCAGACAGAGCTAAGTTCATCAGGCAGCTGTCCATCTGGGTAACATCCCAGAAATGTGTTATGTCTTGAACTTTTGTGCCTCCCAAAGCCGATTGATAACTATGGTTTTCATTGTCTGATAGTGTACATATGTACAAGTGTGCTTCCGTGTATGGTGCATATACATCTCAACTGCTCCTGATTTTCCCTCATATCTTTGACCCGTTCCTCACAATTTTGTTTTCTTTCTGGTAAATCACTGAGGATTGCAGTCAATCAACAATACCAGACATTAGAGTTTCATGTTTCTTATTGTTCTGAAAATGCAGTTTATTGCAAAACTTGTTCTGTTAACCTTTTAAATGAATTAAAGTGATAATTAAAATGACCCTGATTTTTGGCCTTTGTCTCCTGATAATTTTTGACTTTGTCCAGAAGAGCAAAGAAGTTGAGAGGTATTGTTTCAGATTCTTCCTGCATTTCCTTTATAGCTGGATATATTCTTTAAATGGGAGTTAAGTTTTCCAGTAATTATGTAGATTGATAGAGTTCCTTGTTATACCTACCTAGCAGTTTGGATAGCAAATTCAGGGACTGCCTTAGTCCAAAAAAGAGGGATCAGTTTTGAGGAAAACTTATACATCATCCTTCTGGAGTGTATGTATATGTCCTTGGGAATATTGCAAATTACTGTTCCCGCCTAATGAGCTCAGACATCTAGTGATTTTGGGTTAACTGAAGAAACAAGTGGGAGGTTGCCATAATGGTTAGGGTTTTTGCCTTACAGACGCAAGGTGCAGGGTTTGATTCTCACATGGGATAATTGACTAGGTTTAAAATGTCCCATAAGGGCAGTTAGCCTAGTATGAACCTATGAACAAATAGTTTCTATCCTTGGCATAGAGGGCATTGTCAGACTCCACTCTGATGGACTTCCTGCATATCAGCAAAACAAACAGCAGCAAAATCATCCATTCTAAAGACTTAAACATTGCCTTTGATATAAATAGGACCTGTTGGAGGTATGTATCCCAGAGACTACCCCGTCTCTGGAACAGGCTACCCATCCATGTGAAGCAGAGTTCCTCCCAAAACCAATTCAAATGTACCTTGGACAGTTGGATGAGGAACAGGAAATTCATCCCTGACTTGACACCTGTGTCTCTAATGGACACAGGGAACCTGTAAATGGTTCATCTCCCTGGCCCTTGCTTGTAAATGTCTCATCTACCAAGCCCCTGCTTACCCTTATCAAGGGTACCAGAACTGATCAGAGATTTGGGATGCTTGGCTAGGCTTAAAAAAGGCCCTTGTAGTCATTAGCCTAGTAAACACATAGGATCCTGTAAACATATGAACAAGTGAGGTACACACAACAATATCTGTCAACAACAACCTGTCTGAACTTGAGGCACTCCTGCGTTTGGAAAGCATCCATGTATGTGTAATCACTGAAACATTAACTACCCAGAAGGCATTCCTTCCATAGATGGCTATTGCCTACTATGCCTTTATATTCACTGGCAACTTTGGTGGCATATCCATAATTGTCAGAGGCCAAATTGCCTCTAGACAGATTCACAGAAACTCGAAAATTTAACTTATCAATCTCTAAATTATGCTAAATAAGATCAGCTAGCAGTTTGTCGCCTGTTACAGGGTCCATTCCATAACTCCAGAAGTCTGTATCATGCTCATAAATATCATGGATGAACTCTCCTTAAATAAGACCTTCATCATTCTGGTAGACTTTAACTATCCGTCAATTGACTGGAGTACCTACACCACCAACATAGGATATGCCCAGAAGTTTTTAGACCTATTAAATAAAAATTAAATTGACCAGATTGATACTATCCTAGCTACAGGGCAAAATATACTTAACTTAGTATTTACGCATGATCCCTTTAGTAACTCCCTCTCCAAGTAAATCAGAGCTTGAACTAGTAACCTTTTCCCTCAAACTGTCTAATCTCCCTGAATCCAATATATCATAATTCAAAGACTTGTGGTGTACAAATCTTCTTCAATTCAATAATGAAACCTTAGAATTCACTGATAACAACATCACCCAGGCATTACCTCAACAGACAGTCATTAAATAGTTTTATACCCACATAAGTAAAAGTATAGAATTGTCAGACCTCCCTACATCCAAATATAATAGGAAATTTAAAAGTAAGCCATAGTTGTAGTCCACCAACGTAAGTAAAATGTACAATAAAAGGAAAGACTTCATCAGAGAATACAGCAGATCTAAGGTCCCCCAAATCAAGGAAAATATTAAGAATTTGACTATGAATTGTGAAAAACCCATAAACTCAGGTTGGCATCTGAAGCCAAGGCAAATGCAAAGTGTGCTTTTGTTATCTTAGAAAACTAAGAAACAACACTCAACAACATATATAACTCATAATAAATGACAAAACCTACTCAAACATGGTGGATATTGCCAATATCCTAAAACATTTACTGCAGATTTTATTCCTGAGATTACTGTCCAGAGCCATATGATCTCTGTAGCTCTCAAACCCTCCATTATCACTAAAGAACATATACTGAAAGTACTGTCCAAGACTAAGAACACTTCTTCCATGGGACCAGCTAACATACACACCCAGCTGCTTCGCAAATTGTACCAAGCATACCTTGGTAGAAACCCTATATAAATTATTTATCCAGAGCGTGGTTACAGGCTCAGTCCCAGAAGTATGTGTACAGCACTGGTGCTACCATTCCATAAAGGTGCTGTACTACTGACCTAGAAACGTTATGCCCATTAACCTGATGAGTCTCATTTGTATGGCCATGGAACACATTTTGACACTCTTGATTAACATTTCCGTCACAATGTTTGTCCTCACTAATGATTGGTCTCACTCTGCTGCCCTACCCTACTTCTAGTTCCCACCCACCCCCTCTTACTCTCCAATTATACTTTTGTAGCACTACCCACGTATCCCTCAAACTAATACCATCTGTTCCCTCCAGAAGAAAAGTGAACTATCAGTAGAATTACTCTCAATAGTAACACCCACTCTAGTTTACCACCCAAGACTTTATCTCAAACTGTCCTACTCCTCACCCCCCTAGCTATCACATTATATCTCTATAACCCACCCAGCACTCTCCTAACATTTTCTAATCCTAATGTACAGCAAAGATAAAACTCAAGTTAAATAAGATGCCGCTAACTCTGATTATTTTACTTTTCCTCCTAACTCTATTAGCCTGCATCACCAATTATCAAATCTACCTCCTTCAAATACTTAGTATGTCAACCACTCCTCACAAAGGATATCAACATCTACCCACCCTGTCTTTCTTCATAGCACCCTTTTGTCTGCAAACAATCCATATCTGATTTATCTATAAATATCTTAAAACTAAGTATCCAAATTTATGATTAAATATCAAACCAAGACCAAAATATAATTGACCGTAATCTTCCATATGTAAAATATCAATTAAAAAAAAATTTACGGAGATATTCACCCCAACCTATGTTCCACCGTTCATAAAACTATCACTTCCAACCCCAAAAAATCCAGTTACCTAATACCTCTCAACAAAAAAACAGATCCCAAACTCACCTTACTAAATATGAGCCTAAGAAGTTTGTGCACTAAAATTCATGACATATATGCCTACCTTGCCACATATACTGCTGATGTAGTCATAGCTACAGAAATTTGGGTAAAAAAAAATAAAGGTAATGAGATCCCCCAAGGATAAAGTATCCTCAGGCATGGGAGACAAAACAAGCGTGCAGGTAGTAGACATTATCTATACAAATTCCCTATCACCTTACTTCCATAGGAAATACCCAGATTTAACAATGCTGAACTTCTTGTAACACTCTTAAAAGTCAACAGTAAGAAAACTATATGTGTAACAGCATTTTGTATACCACCAGGGAATAACATTGATACTCCTGAAAACATCCTGTATTGGATATCCTTGGAGACTTAAAAATTCCACTACCACCACAGAATCCATAAACATATACAAGTTTATACAATTAATAACCGCACAGACTAGAATCAATAAAACTTCAGGGAGACACTCAACATTAGACTGGATCCATACAAATAAACCAGATAAACTGACAAAAGTAGGCTGCCTCTCAGATAGCATAAGTGATCACATACCCACACATGCCATGAGAACTCACCATAATCAAAACATATTATCTATAATCAAATACGAAATACAGCCAATTTCAGCAAAGATATTTTCAGTGAAACACTAAAACAATATAATTGGAATGTACTTAAAACAATGTCTCTAGATACTGCTGTAGAACACTTTAATAACCTATTCTTACAGACCTTAAATAATCTAGTTCCAGTATATAATATATAGTAAGTAAAGTCCAACTCGCAACATGACTAACAAAAAAAATTATGATAAAAAGGGATAAAGCCTGGAAAGAAATGGTATAAAATAGAACTCAAAATACTTTCTAGCAATTTAGACATCTTAAAAACCTTGCAAAACTCCATGTCAAACAAGACAAGCATCCATAGTATACCAGCCTACAAAACAAACATAAAAGCAACTCAAAACTTTTTGGTCATCACTAAATAGACTAATTCACCCTAGCAAGACCACCACTCCCTCTCCAAAAACAGACAGTATGACAGACTCTATCCCCACACAGTTTAATTCCTCCTTTATGCAATCAATATTATCTCTCTTGGACTCTTAATACATATGACCTAATTTCTCTACCCCTGTCCAACTAAAACCACCCACAGCTCTGCAGTTTTAGTGCAGTACCCACCTCACTCATAATGAAGTTGCTCCTTAAACTAAAAACTACCTCCATAGCACACCTACTACCATCAGACTACCTAAAAATGGCTGCAGAAGTCATAGCCTTCCCTGTGCCATAATAATTAATAGGTCCATAGCAGAAAGAAGCATCCCATCACTGTGGGATAAATCCTACATCATACCACTGCACAAAGATGGCACATCTACAGAATTTAATAACTACAGACCAGTAGCAATTCTCTCCCCCTCTCAAAAGTATTAGAGAAATGCATTCATATGCAGATGATGCAATAGCTAACCTCAAATAACTTGCTCTCAAAAACACAACCTGGCTTTAGGCCATAGCATATCACCACTACTGCTCTACTACATTTTGCCAGTATAATAAACCAACATAGAGACAATGGTCTGCTTGTGTTTACCATGTCCTTAGACTTGTCAAAGGCATTTGATACTGTCATGCACCAGCAACTGCTCATTCATCTCTCCTCAGTAGGAATTTCACAGAACTCCTTGTCATGGTTACTTAGTTGCCTATCTGGAAGGCAACAAGCTGTTAAATGGCAACAAGCCTACTTATCCTTTCAAACAATCACTACAGGTGTCCCTCAGGGCTCTATCCTGGGTCCTCTCCTATTTAATATATTTATTAATGACCTCTTCACCTCCACTCACTATACTAGTTTAGTTCAGTATGCAGACAAGTCAGCATTTATATGTGCAGCTGCAACAATAAATAAGCTCCAAGACATTACTCAAAAACCTTTCTTCTCTGTAGAATCCTGGCTGAAAGAATCAGACATCCTACTCAACCCCAGGAAAACTAAGTTAATTCTTTTTTCGCTCAAAATGTTGCCAAAATCAAAAGCAATATTTTACCATAAAGTCAGTAAATAATACTGTCATTGAAACTGTAACTTACAGTCAACTTTTAGGTGTTATAATAGATGGCAGTCTCAAATGTGACCAGCATATACTGCACACCATTAAATCTACGCACCAGAAACTAGGCTCCCTGTATAGGATCAATGGATTGCTTACAGATACTGCAGGAAAAACTCCAGCCACCAACTTCTATTTGGTGATTGTCTTATACGCTGCTTCTATTCTAAGAAGCGTAAACAATACTCAAAGAAAGAAACTTTGCTGCTGCTATAATAAAATAGCTAAATTTTCCACCAGTCCCCCTCATAGGACACACCATTGTCATAGCTTACAGCAGTTAAACTGGCTTGAACTACACAACTGCCTAACATATTCACAACTAACTACAGCACACAAACTCATTAATCATCCAGAAAAATGCCCTGCACTACAAAACGTATTCCTGCCCTACTGTCCAGCAAGGGACCTCCATTCTAGTAACAAATTCTTACTATTCATAAATAAGCCAAATAATGTTGCTGGAGATTCCCTCTACTCCCAGTATATTGCTAAAATCTGGAATAGTATCTCCATACAAATAAAACTCCCTGACAAACTCAATAGTTTTAAACCACTGCTTAAACAACATCTTAACCAGTTCTGGTCTTGCACTTGCCCATCACCAAGTTAAGACTTTGTGCTCATTGTAAAATACTCTCCCAATACTGTACTTAAACAGAATACTCTCAACCTCTCACTGAAATGGCAAAACAGTTTTTATGTATAACTGCTGCCTGTACAATCCACTAAGTTGCACGTGGGCTTTCTCTTTAGTAACTTCTACCTCTGTAAAATCTTAAAATGTATAAATGTAAATATAAATGTAAGTACTCTGTGTTTGACTGGAATGTAGTATAATGCGCTGTAAACGAATGAAGCTTTTCTTCCCGGGTCTCTGCTGAAAATGGGTATTATCCAGTTGGGCTTTCCTGGTAAAGAAAGACAAATAAATAAATAAACATTGGCATTAAAATTCTCATCGGGGTAGATCCACAGCAATTTGATTTTGTAAAAGGTATATCCTGTCTAATGAACCTGGTTAACATTTTTGAGATGGTAACACACATTGTGGAGAGTGGTCACACTGTACACACCGCTTACATTGATGTGGCCAAGGCATTTGACATCATCCACCATGCTAACATAATTAATAAACTAAATACTTTGCAAACAGATCCCTATGTGGAAAAATGGATAGTCAATTGGATAAAAAACAGGGTTTACTATCATATACCCGAAATGTACTCGGTCGACTGTTCACATGGTCAACCGAGATTGTGCGAAATTCACAATGTCGAACACCGGAATTTCCGAAATACATGCCGACTGCTACCTAGGGACGGGTTTTAACATGGGTCAAGATAGGGGCAGATGTGTATTTTGACAATATCAGTGTTCAACATTGCCTACGGTCAACATTCCGATTTTCTAACAAAGTGGCGTTGACCGACTTCACTTCGAATAAATGATAGTAAACCAAAAAACAGAACCCACAAGGTGCAGGTGGCAAGCTCAGTATCAGAGAACATGAAGGTGACTGGTGATGTCCCACAGGGGTCAGTGTGTGGACTGCTTTTTTGGCATTTCCTTCTCTGACGTGCAGACTAAAAAACAAGACCCATGGATAGCAAATGTTGCAAATGATTGTTAATTGGAAGTCGCCTATTTGACATAGAAGACCTTGTGCAAGAACTTACACTTATAAATGCTTGTTTTGAAAATGGGTTTAATTAAATGCTAAAAATTTAACATTGTCACATTTGGCAAATAAACCATCTCCCAGTATATAGTGTTGACAATACTACATTTCAAAATGAAAATATAGCTACAGATTTGGGAACCTTTGCTGATAATTCCCCTCTCTTTTAACCACTATGTAGTAACAGTTGTCAGGAAAATCTTTTACTTGGCATAGCTAATCATAGGGGAAATGTCATCCATGTCAAAGGAGGCTATTGTCCCTTTGAAGTCAGCACCTAATCAAATCTGTTATAGAATACAATGTTCCCTTTAGGATGTACCTAACCAGATTGTTGGAAATACTCCAGAGGTTCCTTGCAAAGAGGTTCATAGGCTTAAAAATCCTAAACAACCAGAAAAGACTGGAAAGCACCCTCCATCTTTTCTGTGTCTTAATGTCTTTTCAGAGGAGACCTATGCATTGCCTTTTGAACAGTCAAGGACCCAGTAGAACAGTATCTCTTTTACTTTCATAAGTCAAACAGTACTTCGGCATATCAATAAAACAAGGTGAAGAGAGAGAGAGCTTTTTTACTCAGTTATTCTGTTGTCCAGCTACATGTTTCTGCCATCTTAATTTATCATGTCCTCATGGATGACCAGTCTGTGTGTCAGCACTGATTGATCATGCAGTTCCTGAAGGGAGTCCTCCATCTCTGTCCACTTGCAAAGATGTGCTGTCCTCCTTGGGGCTTGATATTGTTGTTTGGTATACTCATCAACCACCTTCCACTCATATTAGACTGACTGGTCTGAAGCTTATATCTTGGAAGACTTTGTTTCTGGTAGACATTACATACAATACACAGATTTCTGAGATTCAAGCTATATGTGTCAAGAACTGGTAATATTTGCTAAGGACTGGATACCTCTCTGTTCTAATTGATAATTCATCCCAAAACTGTAACCCAAGTCATTCATTGCTCAGCTAGTCTACACACCTTTTTATCTCATCCCAGAGGCTGAA
Source organism: Protopterus annectens (assembly GCF_019279795.1). Lineage (NCBI taxonomy): Eukaryota > Metazoa > Chordata > Ceratodontiformes > Protopteridae > Protopterus > Protopterus annectens. The sequence goes on along the minus strand of NC_056728.1, from coordinate 1,719,808,525 downwards.
CTTGGGGAGAATCCAATCCTCCATAATTTTTGATGGTTGCGATCGGCTGTAGTTTTACCTTTACCACTGAATTTTTATTTGCTATTTTAGGGTCAAGTATTTCTTTGCTTTTATGTTTGTATTCAGTATTGTTGCAATCTTTTGTAGGTGAAATGGGTTTAGATTCTGTCTTCTGGTTTTCAGTCATTTAAGCTTCAGCCTTATAATGGCGAGTTGTTTTGGATCTCCACTCAAGAAATATGACTTTCTTTGATATTTTTGCTTTGATGTTAGGCTATTGACTTCTTCTGGGTAGCCTGCCTTGGTCCTGGTCTCTTGCTGTTTTGAGATTTGGGAGTAGTTGGCCAGGGCTTCTTGAAAACAGTTTTGTTAAGTATGTGAATGAGGATATATATGAACTCGGTGTACATTTCAGCAGACTTGAACCATCAAGCCTGCTGTTTAGCTGAACAGTTTGTCAGATTTTCTTACGTCAAAGGAGAGCCCCTCCCCTGACACCCCATTAACTGTTGTAACTAACTCTGAGATTGCAAAGGCTTGGTGCATGGTAGAAAACATTTTAACACTCAGACATTTGATTAAATTGGCCTAGTTTTTCAGGCCACACTAAAAGGTAAGCTGAATACAGATGCCATATGGCTGAGTTGTTTAAGCCTCACAGGAACCTCTGTGGAGATACTCCATACCAATTCTGTCACTTGTGGCTAGGTGGGCATTTCAGCTACATATAGTAGAGATTCCATTAGCAAGTGTTTTACATTTATAATGTATATTTGTTGTTTCTTTGCCACATATAATTCCTCAATATTTGGTGGGGCTGAAAAAATCAGATGCCATAATGCACCCCCTTATTTTGCTGTAAATATGCCACAGTGTTTGTTTGAAGGGAGGGGAAGTTGTGCTTCAGTCATGGGAGCTTGAAACCTAGAAAAGATCTGTATGTTTAGAAGGTTTATAAAAAGACAACCTAATAATCAACCCACTATATAATGCTCTCTCAAATTAGTATAGCGAGTGCTTATATAGCATAGAGCTAAAATAGAGCTCCTTTGATTCCCAATGACTGCTGAATATCAGACCCTCCTGGACAATAGTCCACTCATTCCAGATCACTGGAGGGGGGGGGGGGTTGACACTGAGAGGCGAGCACCATGGAGGAGATGTGCAATGGGCTGACAATGAAGTCTATTCTTACACTAACATAAGGGGTGTGCTCTCCAAGCAGCCTTGTCTCCCCCACAGCACAAATAGTTGGTTCCCTGGGCTCCACTAAGGAAATTGCACTGCTCAGTGTACCCCCAAGTGCATGCATTCCTCTCCACCTCCTTGAGGAAGCTCATGAGCCATACTCCTTCCCCATCTTTCCTGGGTCCTTCTGTGCCAGGGCAACTAATCAAACCCCAGTTTCCTGGGTCCCAGTTAAGATTCCATTCCTGTGCACAGTGGAGCAAGGCTAAAGCTCAATCATTCTGAATTCTATTATGGAGGAAGTTGCAGCTTAAAATATTTGTGGATGAGAATAACCTTTTTCCCTTTCAGGAGCTTGTCCAATGGCTCTTCTACTTCATTCAGTTGGTCATTTCATTCTGGTGAAATGGGATCAGGTATTCCCAGGCTATGCAAAAGCCAAGTCTGTTGTCACCCATCGAATGGCACGTTCATTGAATGGCCATTCATAGAACACAAACCTTTGAACCTTCCTTTAATCAAAAGGCCAAATCATCATAAAGATTTACATTGAACAATGATAATTGGCCAACATAGAGGCAGTGCAATGGAGTGCTTACTTACTGGTAACTTAAGTATAAGGAAACATGCCCTTTTCCCATGGTAGTGTGACCTCAGAATTGGTATATATAATTAGGAGGGGGGTGTTAAGGGGTGCAGCCCACCACAAGAGGAAGATTCTGTGAACACTGGACACTCGTTATGTGGGGGGCTGTATATAACAAATATGAGGTCGCACTACAGTGGGGAAAGGGCAGGTTTCCTTATACCTAACTTACTGGTAACTAAGCAGTCTGTTGCACTTCCTTTATGTTAGCCAGCAATGATCTTTCAATGCAAATCTTTATGATCATAAGGCTGTTCAATTAAAGGAAGGTTCAAGGTTGTGTGTTTGATGAATGCTTGTTTGATGAATGTGCCATTCAGTGGGTGAACATAGACCCACAAAAGCCCTGCAGCTCATTCTTTCCTATCTAGGAATCCCAATCACCCCTCCATTTTCCAGCATGAGATAGGTGGTAGAGAGTGGACCATCTTACAGGTCTTTGAGGGTGGCCTACCCCATCTTGTAGAAAAACTCCCCCATGGCTCCACTAAGTCCAAAATTACTGCCTCCCAAGCAGAAGTGTGGCTCTGCATGCCACTTTCCATGTGGCTGTGTAGTACAAATACATTTTGTAGTGAGGGCTCAGCTGGCTCGGAACTGCAGTAGGTGAACATCTAGTGCTCATATTAGGTGCCACCTATGTGGTAAGTCAAAGCTACCTTCCTCCCCCTCTCCTGTCCAGGATGAGAGAACCAGCAACAGCTGCTTGCTCCCAACACCCCAGCCAGCTTCTTTAGACAGATGAAACTTGGATCACTTGTAGCATATTGTGGGAATTTATACCACTGTGCCGTGTATGGTTAAGAATAATCTTATGGATAGTTAGCAGTTGAAGCTTGCTTTGGTCTTTGGTTCACCCTATATCGATGATGCATTGGGCCACAAGTTGACTCCACTCTGTGCTATCAGCTGCTGCTTCCTTAGCTTCCTCCCAAGTGATATTCAGGTGACAGAGATCTCTTGTTACTACTCCTTTCCAGTTTGCCGAGGTCTGCCTGGTCTTTTCTTGTATCCAGCTAGTTCCCAGGTGAGGGATTGTATAGGAATCCTGCTAGTGTCCATGCGGTTAACATGACCAAACCAACATAGTCTTGTTTCCATGATGATATTCTCAAGTTTCCGTTGTTGCGTTCTTTCTCTAACACTCTCATTTTTCACTTTGTCCTTCCACGATATTCCCAAAATGCATCTTAACCACTTATGGTGAGCAGCCTCAAGTTTTCTCATGATTGATGCTCTGATTGGCCATAGCTCAGTGCCATATAAGAGTGTAGACAACACCAGTGCTTGGTATAGCTTCACCTTTGTGGACAGTGCAGTGTTTTTTGATCTCTAGAGTGTGGGTAGTCTAGTGAATGCTGCACTTGCTTTTCCAAGTCTAACCAGAACTTCCTTCTCACAATTACCTGTATGAGAGATGAAACTGCCCAGGTAGCAGAAGTTCTGTCGTATCTAATTTTGATCCTGCGACCATTATGTCTTTGTTGTCATTCCATACTTCTCTGCCCAGCACTTTACATTTGTCAGGATTCATTTTGAGGCCTAGTTTCCCACCCTGTTTCTCCACTGATGTGGTCATTGTCTGCATTCCACTCCATGTTGTATCAATGCTATGTATATTTGCTATGTCATCAGCAAAGTCCAAGTCACATAGCTTGTTGACATTGACCCATTCTAGTCCCACTAAGTTTCCATGTAATGCTTTCCGGATGACCCACTCAATAACTATTGCGAATAATAAGGGAGACAGTATACATCTCTGTCATACATCAATGACCACTGCAGACCAGTCACTGTATTCATTATTCACCCAAATTGTGCACTTGCTGTCTTGATACAGACTCCTAAAGAGTGTAATGAATTTTGGAGGAATCCCATATTCTGCCAAGATGTGCCATAGTAAAGGTCTATGTATACAGTTAAAAGTTTTTGTGAGGTCCACAAAGTTGACAATGGCTGGTTTCTTCCATGCTGTTGCTTTTTCTTTAATTTGTCTAAGTGCGAATATCTGGTCAGTGCAGGATCGACCTGATCTAAATCCAGCCTGTTCCTGTTTGAATCTGTCATCAACTGCTCCTTTCAGACTATTCAGTCATACACTGGCAAAAATTTTGCATGGGACTGACAACAATGTGATACCTTGCCATTTTGTACAGTCTCTAAGATCTCCCTTTTTTGGCAAAGGAATGATGATGCCATTTTTCCACTCATTGGGTACCCTTTCTTGAGTCCATATGTTGTTCAAGAGACATGTGAAATACTCCACTGAAGATACTTTAGCAACTCTGATTGTATCTGGTCTCTTTCCAGGAGCTTTTCCATTTTTTAGTTTAGCTATGGCTTCCTTTACTTTCAATCTCACTAAAGTGTGCCAGATTCACATCCAGAATCATTGTTGATACTTGGCCATCATTGCCAAAGTCATGCAGATCATGTGGTGTGGGGCAGTTTAGCTCAGATTCAAAATGTTCTTGCATCTCTTTAATTGTTCCTCTTGTGGTGTTGCAATGTTTCCATTTGCTAACCTAATAGGGGACCTCGGTTTATTCTCGTCCATAAGTTCTTTGGCAACACAATATAATGCCCTGGAATTTCCAGTCGCTGCCTCTTGTTCTGCCTCTGTTGCCAGTTTGTCAACCTGTAACGTTTTGTCATTTTTGTACATCTTTTTGACCAGTTTACCTTTCTGTTTATATTCTTCAAAGTGTCTAATGACTGGCCAGTTTGGTATGCCTACTCTTGTCTTCATTTGCAGTCACATTGTGAATCAATGGCTTCCCAAGTTTCAATTGTTATCCACTCTTCTTTTGTTTTGCGTGTCTTATACCCAATTGTTGCTTCTGCAGTCTCTTTGATGATGGTCTTGAACTGTTCCCATTGCTGTTCAATGTCTTCATCTACACTCTGTAGGGCAGAGAATCTGTTTTGAACCTTGATATTATATCTGGTTTGCATGTCAGGTGACGTCAGCATGTCTGTGTTAAATCAAGGAGATACTGGCTTTTTCTTTTGGCTTTGAGTTTCATTTTCAATGATGCAACTACAAGGTAGTGATCAGATGCGACATCAGCTCCCCAATGTACTCTGACATCTTGAAGCATACTCACCCATCAGTGAGATATGCAAATGTGATCAATCTGATTCACCATGTATCTGTCGGGTGAACACCATGTTGCCTTATGAATGTATTTATGTTTGAATATTCTGCCCCCAGCTTTAAGGTGAAGCTTGCTAGAAGAAAATTTTGTCGTAGCTGATTTACGTCTGCAGCTGGGTCTCATTTTGAATACTTTTTAAAGGCCATATAACAAGAAAGGAGTTAAGTTAGCATAGGAAATGCAAATTAGGCTAATGAACTTCTGTAAAAGGTTAATGATCTCATTAATGAGAAAGGATCAAGACCTATCAACTGTCCCTGTTTTGAAGGAATGTTCCTATTTTTGGCCTGATTTACCCATTTATGATGTTCCCATTTTCCCTTTTGCACAATTTTATGAATAGTCTTCATCACACATGATTTTTGAAGCTCTCTCATACACAAAAAACACACTACATGACCAACATACTAGTGCCAACAATAATTTAAAGAAAGCACACACCTTTTATCTCCCTTTTTCAGATGCAAAATAAATGGCCTTGTGTGGTAGAATTTTGCGATGCAGTTCATTAAAGTGTACAGATTTTGCATTGTATTTTTGTCACTTTGTTTTTTTTAAATGTGTTTATGAGTTATATCCACATTCCTTCTGGAAGTGGGAAGAATTATATGATATTTGGTATTCATATTTTATGCTAATTAGATTTTTTCTGGATATACCTACTTTTCAAGGGCATTTGCTCCCATTTTCAATGTCAGCAGGGTGTGAGGTATAGGAAGGCTTATAACATATAAATTATCAGTGTTGGAACAAAATAACAAAAGAGGTAAGACAAATAAATTTAACATGGTGGGAAACAGTGTGATTTTGCTCATTTTAAGAGCGTGGATGGAAGAGAGCTGTAGAATTAGGCATAACTGGTAGATTTTTCAGAGGGAACCGCAGGACATGTTACTTTATGGAAAGAATGGTTTATCCTTGGAATTACTTAAATAAACACATTTTTTTGAACAGGAGTTGCTGCTGGATTTAAATTGAGAATAGGAAAATGGTTTTGATTGGTAGAAAGGATGAACAGATGTAGAGAAACTATATGCAAAATCAAGCATTTTTGTAGGGTTGTTTTCGTATTTAGTGAGTTACTATTTCTTTAAAGTGAAAAGTTTACAGCACTGGATTAATTATGTACCACAGAATGCCACTGGTTTCTGCTTTCCTGAATAAAAGGTCTTGGATCAAATAAACCACAGTTCAGTCCCTTAGACCCTGATAGTAACAGCAGTAGTTAGACTGCAAGAAAAGTGTTACTGTAAATCATTACCATTAGTACAAATGACCGTATGTCTTTGACATTTTATTAAAAAGAAGCTTATGTGATTTTGTACATTGTGGTTGATGGTTCTATGGCATTTTGTGGTAACATGATGGAATCCCTGAAATCAGGAAAAATCTGTAGACTTGCGTTATTATAAAGTATGTTTTAGTGCTCTACTGTATGGGCATGGCTGGATGTATAGACATGAGTTTTCAGAGTGTATTGGCTCTTGCTTATCAAAATTTGAGTGCATTTCCAGGGTAGCATTAGGCATAAAAAGAAAAAGCATTGAGGCTCATACCAACATTCACTGGATGGATAGTGTGAGTTATAAGATCAGGAACCTTGTAAACTCTAGTCCTACCATTGATTATGGCACCACTGTTGGCGTCCAGCACTTGCCCCCAAAAGGCTGTAATGGTCAGGTGGATTATCTCCTTATAAATGAATGAATGGATTAGTAGGATAGCTGAGAGGGAGGTTTGATGTGGCACAGGGATAGTTTTGGCTCACAGAAATGCCACCTGTTATCTCTGTAGTGTGAGCTGTACGAACAAGGCCTTGTGCCCTATACTACCGCCTGATAAAATGCTGGTACAGCAAATACTGTTTGGTATTGTATTTCACCCATCCTGCATCGCTTAGAAATAATGTTGTGAGACGCAGTTCAAGGCTTTGCCTTAGCCCACAAAACATAACTGATAAAAAAATGTTTAATTGTTATATCTTCTCTCAAAAAATTAGGATAGCTGTTACAAAATTAATGAAAAAGGAAAAATTGCACTAATGCAGCATCTGTCATCCCCCCCCCCCCCAGTAGCAAAAGTAGGCAGATTAAATATTAGGGATCAGACCCCTAAAGTTCCATCCCATTCCTTTCTGCAAATGGTTATTCTGTGTTGTGTTTCTCCCTGTTTGCATCTCTCAGAATCTTCCAACAAAGTTCTACTTGTCCAAAGGGTGAACGGTAACCCTCCCTTAAAATCAGTTTCTTGGTAGGAGTTTGGAGTTCATCATGCCATGTTCTGTTCACTGTACAAGCACTGGTGGTGAGTTAAATAAAACTGAAGATATTGTGTTTTCACCATGTAACTTTATATAGCAAGTGTGGTGTCAGGCTGAAGAAAGCTTTGTACTCCATACCATGCTTGCTTAGATGGTATGTTATTCCATAATGCAATCCTGTATATTGGTTAGCTGGAATTAGGCAAAAGTGGTATGCCTTACAATATCTAGGTCATTCATAAACAAATGTATTCAAGGATAGTACTTTTGGCACTGTGCTTTATGCAGCCTGAGACCTGCATATAAGTATGCTTTGAGGCATAAGGTCAAAGAACTTGTGTGTTGAGGTATGCTCATGAAGTAACGGTTTGATTGGTAGAATAGGGGATGTCATGGTTGTGTTACTGAGAAAATTAGAAATGAGGTATCGGTGCTACAGTAAATGTACAAATGAATGGTACTAAACCAGTGTAAATGCTTATTAATGTAATACTGTCAACTTAACTGCAGTTATGTCTACAGAAATATTGTTATTTATGTTTTACTTATTTATTTGACTTTTCTTACTTGGGTAAGTGAACTAGTCCATGGACCTTTTTCTGCCATGACCCTGGCCACAGAGGCAATGACAGCAATAACAGTGGTATAGAATACAGTGATACAGGATCATAGAAAAGAATAACAGAAAGGAGGAAACTTGAAACAGTTAATAATCTAAACAAGCAACGAATGTAAAGTGCAAATATGTACTGTAGTAAGGAGAGTAGCAGATTAAATTTACAGAGCACTGTAATTTACAGAGCAGTAACCGTCAGATAAAATTAAGGCTAAGTACAATAGATTTTAGTTACTGTTAATACTGCGATTCCTGCAGAAAGTGTTAGCAGAAGAATATTTTTTAATACAATGGGAAACAAAATGAACAAAATGGTGAATACGGAGAGATATGTTAGGAGAATTTGTGGATCGAGGGTTAACCTGCATCACGGAAGCAGTTGCATTTGTTTTCTTTTTTTGAGGTTTGAATGATTTCTTGAATACATTAAGGTGGATGACATTGTTGATGTCTTCAGCAAGGCTGTTCCAGGCTGATGGTGCTATTATAGCGAAGGCTGTTTCTCATGCATATAGTGTGTAAGATGGCTTAAGGAAGTAAATGCAGTCTTACTGTTCTTCAGTGGATAGGTTTGATTTTTAATGATAAGCTTGCTGAGGAGTGGAGGCAATACCAGTTGTGAAGGAGGTTAAATTTAAGTCCATTGCAAAGGAAACTTGCCTTAGCAGCAATGGAAAGCCTTTTTTCAGAGTGAGGCAGTGATACTCAGTGGTGCTGGCCAGGTTAATAAAACTTGGGTATATTTTATTTTCAGTTATCTGTAGTTAGGTAGTATTGCGGGAGGAGAGAGATGATATGATTCATAGACCATATTCTAATCTTGGAGGAAGGATGTTGATGGATTCTAAGGAAAGTAAACTGAATATTTTGTGTGCAGTCTTAGGTTGGAATAAAGCTTTATTAATTGTGGGCTCTATACTTTTGAAGCATAGTTGAGGGTAATTGATGTCCACAATGGTCGCTAATATTGATGGAATTTGCACTGTACAGCATGTAAGTTGTATCAAGTAACATCAGCATGGTTTTTGTGTGTGTGTGTGTGTGTGTGTGTGTGTGTGTGTGTGTGTGTGTGTGTGTGTGTGTGTGTTTGTGTGCATGTTTGTGTGTGTTAACAGTTAATTGTGAATGCTTATAAGCCTTCATCAGCCTATTTTTCTGGGGGCCTTCCCAATCAAGTTGTTTATAAAAAATGCGAATTAGAAATGTTTATTATGATGTTACTTAAACATGGAAATTGCTATGTAATAATGAATTCTGCCCTATGGACAGATGACATTTACCCAAATAGGGGACAGTACAGTGAGATTGAAGCTGAGGGAAAAATGTGTACATTTTTTGAATTTAAGGATGGAATTATGGATACATAACTGGCTATATTTGCACAGGGCAGGCTTAGAGATGTCTGCATGTTGTTGTATGCAGTAGAAAATTATCTGTAAACAGTTTGCCAAATTTAGATAGATCTGAATACATAAAATCAAATAACTTTTAGGTAATATGAATATGTTTTGTTTAGTTAAGCAGGTCACAGTGCTTCCTTCTTATGCAGCCTATTAGCAAGGCAGTTATTGTCACACACTTGACATAATGTAATGCTAGAACTTATTGTGAAAAAAATGCTGTAAAACATCAGATTGCCTTTTGGTAGGCTTACTCTGCTTAGTGACCAACTGTATTTTATCCTAAGATTTGAAGCTGTTAGAGTGTGGAAAATGCAGTGAACTGTTCTCCACTCAAGCCTCCCTGGAAGTCCATACTAAGTACAAGCACTCAGGTAAATAATTACTGTTTATACACCTTTTGTATGTATTGCTGCAACCAACTTTCCCTGCCTGGCCATCTCTCACACAGTATTTCTTGTTTATTGTTCCTGCTAATTCTCCAGAAAGTCTAGTAAGAAGAAGACATTTGCCTGCATAGTGTGTATGTTTATGTACAAGTATAGTATGTATTATCATCTATATAATTTATTAACATACAACTCAATGAAAAAAAAACTCATTCACCAACCTTTGACTGCATGACCTGTCACAAACACTACTTTCGAACACTTCTAAATAATACACACATTGCTAGTCAATCATTTACATAAACTTTAAAAACAAAAATAAATAGCCCAAATCAGAACCATAGCTAGCTATTTTTGTACTCAGTGCCGTCCCCTGATATAATGCCCATTCAAAAGCAAAATATGCTCTTCTAGCTTTTTTTTATCTTTTAAACTGTAGTAAGCTACTTGCTACATTTGTTTATACCACAAGGTGAGCTGCATCATTTCACTTTTCACTGCAAATGCAATGCCAGCATTTAGTTATTTATAAATGCCAGTATGCAATGAAGAGCAATTGGAATTGGATGATCACACCAACTTAACACTTTGCCCGAGGAGCATCTGATTCCTCTGCCCTGTCCAAGCTGTGCTACTAGACTTACATGCATCTTTCACACTACAGTACAGATCTCTTCACTTCCAGCTGAACACCTCCATAAGTACTGTGCGTCTCTGCATATTCATGCTTTACCAGTACATTTCTTATCATCCAACTCAAGCTGTGCAAAATTTGTTTCAAATGTATTAACAAACAATACAACAGCAGCATTTACTTTTGGGAGGCATCTACTTCCACATGACCTTACTTACATATACTAGTTCCACAGTTAATCCAACTGTACATGTATGCTGTGTTTAAATCAAAAGTAATACTCACTGATGTGATTTCTTCAAGAAATGAAATACTCCTACCCATCAATAAGCTGTATAATTTATCAGTTGTATAGTGACTGTATCTACGTGCATAATAACATGTATATGCGAGCCTGCATCAGTGATTTGTTTAATTTATTTATTGATTAATTGCAGTTTGATAACCAAGTAAGTTGGATAGTGAGACCCTTTTCAGCAATGACCCGGGCCTTGTGGCAAGCCAACATTTGTATTAGCCATAGAGTGCACATAGTAATTATTGAGCTAAAATTAAACTAATGTCTTTCAGCTTTTCCCGGTTAGGGGTCACCACAGTGGAACTCCGGTCCGCTATTGATTGGCAGTGGATTTTCTACGGTGCCAAGTTGCCAGCCCGACACCCAACCTTCAAATAAGGCACACCCATTCACGCATGCACCTACCAACATGTCTTTAAACGTCACTCAACCGCAGGGAGGATGTGCAGACTCCACACAGAAGGTGCTCCAGCCGAGAATCGAATGGGAGAACCTCTTGCTGTGAGGCGACAATGCTAACCACTGCACCATCGCGGCCATCATGCTACAAAATTTAACCAAACAGTCAGAGAAGTACATGGAATGAAAACATTTGATAAAAGTAATACATATTCTTGACATACAAACAGATAAGAATAACTTAGAAATCACAAGAAATTAATCCAGTATTAATAATGCAGATAGACTGTGGGTGTTGGCATTTGGACAGATACATTTTAATCCAATTATATCCATATAGATGGATAAAGCCCTGTCTATGGTTATAAATCAAAGTGGAAAGGGATGCTGATGAAACGGGGGTGGGGGGTGGGGGTTCAAGAAATGAGAGAAAAATTTTGGATGCAGGCCCTTAAGTAGAATAATAACCATACTGAGTATTATATTCATAAAGAAGCAGAAAGTATTCTAAGACATAAGCCAGCAGGGATGACTGCAAGCAGGGTATAGAAAACAGGCATGAGTGGGCTGGAATTTAGTGGAGAAAACTGGCAAAGAATCCAAGGTATTGGGAGCAAGTAACTTGAGAGAGAAAGGTAACAGAGTGGAAAGAGGCCAAGCAGAAGTCTGGACTACAGAGTACCAAGTACCAAGGATGATAAGAGTATAGGCAAAGAGAAAGGGATAAAGGAGTGCTAAGTTAAAGATCAGCTCTGGTAGAGTTATTAGTTGAGTCTAGAACAGTAGCTGCAGTTAAAAATGTATGATTAGAGAGACATATCAAATACTAAGTGATAACTATAAGAATCAACCAGAGGAGGTTAGAAATAATTGAGAAGAGACTGGAAAGCCTTTTACAAAGGAACAATGGGCGTGCATATGTATTTTGCAACGAAGTCCAAAACGTTTTGGATTTTTCCTTGGAAGGGTTTGCATAAGTAATTTTGTACCTCAAGTAGACTTCAGAGAATTTTTCTTCAGGTAGGCAACACATGCTGGAAGTATGATGGGAAAGAGATACAGCAGGGATTGTGCTTTCTGGGAGTGTAATGTCTTGGCAGATTAAAACAAAAATCACCACAGACTACTTTTCCTGATATGTTGGGGGAGCAAATGGCTGTAACTAAGGAAATGATTCTTTTAAGTTGGAGCACAGGATCCATATTGTCTTTATATAGTAAAGCCTTACTGAGTTTAATGCTATTGGCTACCATAAAGCAATTACTAGAAAATGGAAATCAAAAGCTAAACTAACCATAACTGAAGTAATGAATATTTTAAAAAAGATAAAATAATTGAGGGTGGGATCTTTAAATAAGGGAAGGAGCAAATTTCATATAAATGGAATTTGTGGGAACATTGTATACAGAATAGTGTTTGGGAGGTAGTGTGACATTTAAGGGAAGGCAAGAATTGAACAAGTTATGTAATGCAGGAGTGAATTATTGTTAAAAGGAAAAGATAATTGTATACTGCATGAAAACAATAAGAAATATTACTGTGGTTTTCTTTTTTTTTTTCTATTTATGTATGTATACCCATGTTTCAGTTGTGATTTAATAAAGATATTACTGTCTAGGAAAAAAGCGCTCTGTATTGACCAAGTGCCAAAAGTTTGATTAGTGGCTTAAGCAGTTGACAGTGATGGGTGGATGGGCAAGTCTATCCTGGGGGGAAGGGAGCATGCTGGGCAGAGTTTTCACTGAAGTTTGTCAGAGTCCTGAACGCATTGTGAGACAGATTGCCAGGCTGGGCACGTGGGAGGTCTGCTCCAAGGACCTGGGGGAAGGAGTATCAGTAAGCCACACCTTATTGCCTGCTTATCTGAACAGCAGATGTCAACATGCTAGTAGTGGTGATAGGGCTAGGGACAGTTGATCGGTCAGTGTGTACACAATGGCTTTATTCTCTCTGTGAGATCCCTCACTTCTCAGAGAGCACTGTAACATCGGCTCCCTGAGAGGTCAGGGATAGTCCAGTAGGAGCAATAGCAGAAATCCAGAGATGTATGAGTATAAAGACTGGAGGTATAGCCAGAGGATTAAGAAAGGGCTTGGAAGGGAGAAGGGTTGGCAGGGGACATGTACTGGTGTGTGTTTGTGTTTGTGTGTATGTACAGTATGTATGTATGTATGTATGTATGTATGTGTATGGGACGGTTGTGGTGGAAGGGGAGAATGGCAATACAGAAGTGTTAAAAGGTAGGCTTTGACATCTGAAATGCCTGAGGCCTCTGGAGACACCCCTATTAAGGCTGCTTCATGGCTATCGGAACTCAGCATGTCCTCCCAAGCTGAAGAATCTGCACCAATGGTCAGTCTGGGTGCCTCACCTCAAATTTCACAGTCTGAATTCAGCTTTGTGTTAACCCAGGGTGAAGACAATGCTCCATAGTCCTTTTACACAAATGTTCATAATATAAAGTGGAAGTCCTGGAGCCCCGCCTAGATATCCAGGCCTCTGAATCAGCCATATTTTCAAATTGAGGGCACAGACATTAAGGCCCCACATGTCTGCTTCATCAGGCTCCTTGCTGCTACTTGCTTCACAGGCAACAGTGAATCTTCATGCCCCCCACTCCATCTCCCTCTCAAGGCAGAAGATTTCTTGGTCTTTATTCAAAGCCTGCAGCAGCTTAGACTGGACCAGCCTTCAGTATCATGCATCCCACTTCAGAACTGGAAAAGAGAACTCTCTGCCTCAGAGTAATGGAAGTCCTCAGATTTGAAGAAGGAATATCTTGCATATTGCTGTTACTGAGACTGATGATGTCAAATTTGCTGATACCTTGTCTAGAGTGATCATTTTAAATTGAATGCTAATGGGGTATCAGATGTCTAGAAAAGATACATTGACTTTCTGGCGTTGGTTAACTGTAAACTGCTGCTGACTCTTCCAATTCAACAGGCTTAACAGGATGTTTTTCTGGCAGCACTGCTGGAGATTAACTCTGAACTTCATGCTTGAAACAGACTGATGCTAAAGGATCCAGAATTTCTGTAAGTATCTTAAGAATCCCGTTATAAATCCAGATGTGATATCCCTGAATGCTGGGAAAGGATCTGAGCTGGTTTCTAACCCCTAATACACTTCTTGGTAACTAAGAAGGTGCACTGATCGGCCACTTTGGGAAGAAAGTCTGTATTGCAGCAACACTGAGATGCTCATTTCCTTTACCAAAACCAGGAGAAAGCAGTGAAAGCCTCTGATGCTATTCTGAAGGCAAATATTTTGGAATTAAATCACAATACTAAGGTAGGTAAACAATCGGGCTGTTGCCATGCATTCAGTAATTAGGACAGACATGCCTGGCTGAGGATACATCCCTTATTAGAGGATGTCATAGTGCACAACTCTTTAATGCCCCCTTAGATGAGGCTTTGCTGTTTGGTTCCCTTGCTCAGAAGTGTTTAAAAAATCTGGAGAAAAATGGGAAGACAATGCAGTCTGTTAGGCAACTGTTTCTTCCCCTAACTCAAAGATAGGATAGAAATTACCCTTCTAAGATTTGTCCCTATTACCATTGCCATGGTAAAGGTTAGCAGGAAAGAATAAGAAAAGTGGATGCAAGAAAAAATGGCAAGGAGATCAAAAATGGAGGCCAGAGTGCCCCTCACACGGGTAATAGTCATGGGTATATCATGCTTATCCATATACCCTTCTTCAAGTCCCCACCACAGACCTTTAACCCCCCCCCCCCAGCCAGTACAGCTTAAAAATTTGGATTCTAGTCTGCCTTATGTGTAAAACAATGGGAACAAACAACTTAGGAGAAGTGGGTTCTGTAGGTATTCTCACAGCGGAAACTTCAACAAGATCTTATAGAAAGAATACCAAAAAGAGAAGAGGGCACAGACATATATTTAGGACTGTATCTATTTGTCAGTAAATATTGCCCTTGGAAGGTTATTTCAGACTTTTCAAGATGAAACAAGCACTTGAAAGTAATATAATTTAAAATATTTACCCTGCATACACTACTGCCCCTCCTCCTCCCTCAGGTGGTCACCCTGGGGCTTAAGTGTCATTATCCCTTTTTACAGAGAGCACAGATGCATTTTCAGGATTGAAGCAGGAGAGGGGGTGGTGCTATCATTACCAGTTTACCTCTTTACCTTTTAGAATAACTACTGCTTTAAGGGTCTTTAGCAAGGTTCTGGCTCCACTGATTACCTCTTGCTAGACCAAGGGCATCTGCATTTACTCTTACCTGGATTATTGTCTCATGCAGGCTAAATCACAGAAAGTGTTAGAGAGGACACTCAGTTTTACTGTGAGTTGTTTCCAAAGCCACAGTCTTTCCCTCAGCCTCCCCAAACACAGTCTGAACCCAAGTGTTGTTGTTGGTGGTTTTTCAGAATTCTACAATCAGAGGGCCTTACTCCAGGACAGAATGATTTTTTTGGCCCAGTATTTTCTGAAGAGACTACAAAAGAGCACAGTATCCATGAGGTGCTACTCGCAAGTTATTGAGTACATGGCATCAACATTTCTCATGGTCCCCGTGAAAACACTCCACATGAGAAATCTACAGTGGTACCTCAGAATTATTTGGCTGGAGCACAGTCATTCCTCAGAGAAGATGATTCCTCTGTTGCCTTGTCTAAGTCAGGAGCTCATGTGGTAATCTGAACAGATTCAGAAGAATCAGGGTACCTTTCAAGTAGAGTGCCAAACTCTGAGCACTCAACCTGATGAGCCATTCAAGGAAATTCAGGGTTCAAGGCACCTGGGGCAATAAGCAGCACAAGAATCATATCAGCATATAGGAGATTGTAAAGTGTAGCAAAATCAATCCCAAGGGTAGAGTGCCTCAAATAAAGCAGCAAAACCACATCTACAGAAAAACTCTCTGAGGCACACCACAACAATAAGAAGCTGACCGTTATTCGTTGACTGTTTATTGTAGAAAAAACATATATATGTAAGTAACAGAACGTTCCTAGTGCTCAGCAAGTGCTTTCACATTACAGTAGAATGCTTCATCAGACTGTTAGTACACCAACTGATTCTTACATTTAAATAGCACCTTCAATCAACTGTGCACCAATCACCTATGGGCTCATTTATTTAACAAATAAAATTACTATCTTAAAAAAATCACTATCTTAGAAAATTAGACAATGAGAGGGTGAATATTGATGTGAACAGGGATATTAATTTCCTACAGCTAATTAGGAAACTTGAACAGAATCTTGAAAAATTAAAACATACCAATGGCAACGTAAACATATGGAAGCATGTATTAATTTTAAAGTTGTCCACGAGGCTTGCGTGTACTTAAAATGCCTTATTATGGAAATATATACCCTGCTTTGTTGAGTAAGTGGCAGCAACTTAATATCGATACTAGTGTGGGGTATATGAGGTTGCTGACAGACCAGTACCACATAGTAGAAAATTACTTGATACTTGAATCCACTAAGCTATGTGATGAACTGAGAGAGATTATGTCAACTACAGAAATGAAAGATTTTTTAAGCACAACTACAAATACCATGATGCTTTTAGATAATAAATTGATGCAAATAAAGAAAAAGAAGTTAGAGAGAGACTTCCAGGATTTTCAGAGAGGTAACGTCTTCACGTGGCCACGTGAACAACAAAGCAACAGAGGAGTAGTTCAGCAATGCTCTCAGCAACATCCTGCTGGTTATCACAGAGAGGAACCATTGAAGCAGAGAGAAAACAGCTTTTCAGTGGATGCTCGTTTCTTGAATGACACTCACAAAGACAATGCTACGCTGTTAGTGACAACTACTAATATGGGAACATTAGGGAATGAAAACGCTACCAACATCGAGTTAATGCTACCTAATAGTGACAGTAGACTAGGAAATGCTATAGGAACAAATTCTACGAGCCAGAGAGACATGGAAAAAGAGACTCGTACAACCGAAGCGTTTAGTAGAAAAGAAAACACCAACAGTGAAGTAGATAGAAACGATCACGCTAGTACTTCGATAGCACATATTTCTGCTAATGGGTTTTGTCCTTTTCCTTTACCCATCAGAGTACAGCAGAGTAGTGGAAGCTAGGTTAAGAAGGGAGGTGATGATTAGTGATAAGTTGTATGGTTTCATGCCAGGGAAGAGCACTACAGATGCAATGTTTGCTCTGAGAGTGTTGATGGAGAAGTACAGAGAAGTTCATAAGGAGTTGCATTGAGTCTTTGTGGATTTAGAGAAAGCATATGACAGGGTGCCTAGAGAGGAGTTGTGGTATTGTATGAAGAAGTCGGGAGTGTCAGAGAAGTATGTAAGAGTGGTACAGGATATGTACGTGGATAGTGTGACAGCGGTGAGGTCTGCGGTGGGAGTGACAGATGCGTTTAAGATGGAGGTGTGATTACATCAAGGATCAGCTCTGAGCCCTTTGTTATTTGCAATGGTGATGGACAGGTTGACAGACGAGATCAGACAGGAGTCCCCGTGGACTATGATGTTTGCAGATGACATTGTGATCTGTAGTGAGAGTAGGGAACAGGTGGAGGAGACCCTGGAGAGGTGGAGATATGCTCTAGAGAGAAGAGGAATGAAGGTTAGCAGGACAAAGACAGAATATATGTGTGTGAATGAGAGGGAGGATAGAGGAATGGTGAGGATGCAGGGAGTAGAGGTGACAAATTTGGATGAATTTAAGTACTTGGGATCAACAGTTCAGAGTAATGGTGAGTGCGGAAGAGAGGTGAACAAGAGAGTTCAGGCAGGATGGAGTGGGTAGAGAAGAGTGTCAGGAGTGATTTGTGACAGATGAGTATCAGTAAGAATGAAAGGGAAGGTCTACAAGAGAGTAGTGAGACCAGCTATGTTATATGGGTTGGAGACAGTGGCACTGACAAAAAGGCAGGAGTCAGAACTTGATGTGGCAGAGTTGAAGATGTTAAGATTTGCACTGGGTGTGACGAGGATGGACAGGATTAGGATTAAGTATATTAGAGGGTCAGCCCAGGTTGGAAGGTTTGGAGACAAACCCAGAGAGGCAAGATTACATTGGTTTGGACATGTGCTGAGGAGGGATGCAGAGTATATTGGGAAAAAGATGCTAAAGAGGAAAAGAGGAAGGCCTAAGATAAGGTTTATGAATGTGGTGAGAGAGGACATGCAGGTGGTTGGTGTGACAGAGCAAGATGCAGAGGACAGGAAGAAATGGAAACAGTTGATCTGCTGTGGTGACCCCTAATGGGAGCAGCCGAAAGAAGAAGAAGAAGAAGATCAGAGTACAGCAGAAAATACCATGGTCCCCCTTGCAAGGACTCAAGAAACGGAAATTACCAGATGAGAAGCTAGAATTTCAGAAGAAGACTTTGAGACATGTGAGTCAAACCTAGTGATTAATATTTCAAACCATGTTTTAACACAATGTGAAAAAAAACTTTTAAATAAAGGTTTATCTTTTATTCCAGCTAAAGATGTAGATTACACAGATCACTTGTTAAATTTAAAGATGTTTACTAGGAATCTGAATCTAAAACTGATGTTTGGTAATACTGATTATACTAGTGTTAATAATGTTTTTAAAAAAACATCTACGTTTGTTCCCCAAACACATCTTTTAATTGAATCCTTTGAGAAAGCAGTAAAAAGGGATTTAATGAAATTGTATAGTGTAAAGAATGTTAAACATGACTTTTACAATTTAAATAATCAGGAGCAGCTTGCACTCAAAGAGCTACAGTCGAATAAAGAAATTGTGATTAGGGGAGCTAACAAAGGTGGGGCAGTAGTGGTTTTAGATGCCATAATGTTTAATACTAAAATGATTAATCTCTTAGAAGACAGTGAGACTTATTTGAAAATGAATTTTACACAGCTAAACAAAGTCATTAACAATGTACATGATGAGCTGTATGATATGTTCTTATGTAATGCAACTGATTTTGATTTATACAAATATTTCTTGATTGAGAAACCAACTGTACCAACTTTTAGAGGACTTCCCAAGGTACACAAAGATGTCAGAAATCCACCTATGAGACCCATAGTGTCCAGTAAGGGATGGCTAACTGAGACCATTTCAGTATATTTAGAAAAACAATTGAGGAAAATTGTTGAACAAACATCAATAGTAAGGGATACACAATGTTTTCTAGAAAGCCTTACTGTGTACGCGACATCTCCTAAAAATGATGAGATTAAATGGACGGTAACGTTGGATGTTAATTCATTATTTACCTCCATTCCTAATGACATAGGTGTAGAATACATGAGATTACAAATGATAGAAAAGGGTATGCCTAGAGAAACAGTAATAAGATGTGCCATGCTAATGGATATCATGTTGAAGAATAATGTATTTGTATATGACTGTTCATATTTCTTACAACAGAAAGGAGTCGCGATGGGCACACCCTGTACAAACTCCTATGCCAATTTGGTGATGGCATATTGGGAGTCTACATATATCATACTTAGCATCTATCATGATAATATTTTACTATATAAACGTTTTGTTGATGATATTTTCTTTTGTTATGGAATGGTGAAGAATCCACACTTAAAGAGTTCATTGAATACATTAATACTACAACTAGTTTCCTAACTTTTGAAGGTAAATGGTCAAGCAATGAGATAGAGTTTCTAGATGTTCTGGTAATAAAAGAAGAGAACAGTATACACACCCAGCTTTTTAGAAAAGAATGTAGGAGGAATTCCATATTGCACCGAACAAGTATGCACCCTACACCTGTATACAAAAACATAGTTAAAGGCAAGGTGCTAAGGACTTCTAGACTTACTGGTTAAGATGCCAAGTTTTTAGAAATAGCTGAGACTCTACACAATGAGTTTCAAGAGAGAGGGTACAAATCTAATGAGATGGCACGTACCTTTCAAGAAAGTCTAGGAGAGAGGAATTCATAAGGGAAACCCTACCTATATATGAATAGCAATCCTGATACTGCAAGAATGGAGAATAAAACAGTTTTGAATAGACCAATAGTGTCTTTTACCAACAACAACAGGAAAATTAGAGAGATCTTCATAAAAAATTGGAATATTTTGACTGTAGATGATAGAGTACATCAATTAGTAGGAAATACCCCAAGATTCATCTACAAGAACACAAAGTCTTTGAAATGCCTGTTATGCTATGAGAGGAAAGAGGAACAACATGTATCAGACAGGAAAGGGATTTATGCATCTAGGAACTGCAGTCAATGCAGTTATATGTTGAATGGTAATGTTTTTACACACCCAGATAAAGTACGACACTATGAATTTCAGATATATGCTGACTGTAAAACACGTAATTTGGTTTATCTGGCAGTATGCATGACATGCACATCGTTCTATGTTGCCATGACTAATAGGACTCTTAGAGGACGTACAAGAGAATACATATATGCCATTAATAGGGAAGATGATAACAATGCTTTGACCAAACATGTGATGATTAAAGGTACGACACATAAATTCAAGTTTATAGTCATAGAACTGATATATAGAGATGTCAGGTTAGGTGACTATAAAAAT
This sequence comes from Protopterus annectens, assembly GCF_019279795.1. Classification (NCBI taxonomy): domain Eukaryota; kingdom Metazoa; phylum Chordata; order Ceratodontiformes; family Protopteridae; genus Protopterus; species Protopterus annectens. The sequence continues at coordinate 1,719,788,025 of NC_056728.1, read as the reverse complement.
TACACTGAACAAAGAGAAACGAGGTGGATTATGAGGCTACAAGCGGATATCTTTGAAACCCTTCCTTAGTGCAAGAGGTTATAAACATTAATTTTTATTTTCTATATATTTTAAGTTGTACCTGCCACTTTATTGTTGCACTTAGCCTGTATGAGATATGACCTCCTGGTATTGCTTTATTTCATTAAATAGTAGATGTTCATCATGTTACCCTGCTGCAGTCATCACACTTGGGTTATCCTGTCATCAGGCGGTCCCGCAGTCGGCCAGAATTCCAAAGTCTTGGTCCGGCATCAGTTGCTGTCGCCTCTTCCCTGACATCAGTGCGCCAGGGGTATATATAATGCAACCGATGCCATTTTCTTAAGTCTTTCTTGCCGCGCGGTGCCCGAAGCAGAAGCAGTTCGCAAGTGCCGGTCAGCTGATTCCTGACATTTTTGAATTCGAATTTCAGACTGAAGTCTTCTATAAAGCTAAGTACCCCGTTGGGGAAACTTTTCTTGCCTCAGACCAATGTCAGAAAAAGTTGACAATTGTATTTCTTGTGGGAAGCAAATACCTCATAAGGATTTTCATTCTTATTGCATACCTTGCCTAGGCCCAGACCACGACGTCACTACTTGTCGGTTTTGTGCTAGGTTTAATAGGCGTACTATTAAAAGACGCCTTGATTTCGCACGACACTACTTCGGTAGGAAATTTAACTACACCATGCCGTCGGAGCAACCGACTACCGGCGTGCACAAAAAACGCAAGGATAAGGACAGACAGCCCAGGCCTAAGCCAGATTCCGAGGCCTCGGCTGAGCCGGTCTCCTGTTCTCCGGTACTCATTGAGGCTCCGACGCAGCCCCCGACTACCGCAGATCTGGAACCCAAGACCGCTACGGAATTTTTGGCGGAATGCACCAGGCCGACGCAGCCATTTAGTTCAGGGCCTTCCGATGACTTTGCTACAAAGGACGTCGGTGCTTCAGAAACACAATCGGTTTCTGAAGGCATTTTCAGTCCGACGACCCTCACCATTAAAACGTTTTCTAAGACAGAGACTCCTACTAAATCAAAAAGGACTGCACTTGAGTCTCCTGTTCAAGGCCCCATGCCTAAGAAACAGATGCTCAAAATGGCTGAAGATTTGATTTCTTTAATCAGGGGTTCCCAGCCCCCTCCTTACAAAAGGCCTAGACAAGAGGAAGATTATGCATCCTCTGAACAAGTGTCCATTTCTTCAGACTCCTCTGAGGACCAAGATTACTCCTTCTCTCCTTATGAAGATTCTGATGCTGAGGACTCTATTCCCTCAGCTTTTCCTCCTGAAGACTACTCCTTTGGGGAAACTTTACACACTATGAGGGAACATTTTCACTGGGAAGGTCAGGACTACTCTGACTCGAAGAAAAGGCTCAGATAGTTTCTTTTACTCCCCCAACACAGACCACTTGCCATCCCACCAGTTTTGGACATTGTGGATGATGTTTACTTATAATCCAGTTTGAACCCAGACTCTCTTCCTCCTGCCCCGGCTAAGCCTGACAGATACTATAGAGTGCCTGATTCCCACAAATTTCTTTACAAAAGCCCTGTAGCTGATCCAGAGACTATCTCCCAGGGTCCCAAGGGGGCTAAGGCTTCTATGGCTAAAAACCCAGTTCCTTCTGAGAGGGATTCCAGAGCACTAGACAGGTGGGGGAAAAAAGGTTTGCACCTCTTCCACACTAGCTATGTGGGCACTCAGTTGCCAATTTCACATGCTTAAGTATCAGCAATTCCTAATCTCTCAGTTAAAACAAAGAATAACCACTTTCCCTCAACAATCTGAATTGAAAGAAGTACAGGATCTTTTGCACACCACTGAGCAGGTGGGCAAACATACCTTACAATGTGGGTTTGATTCTCTGGAGGCCTCCTGCAGAGCAGCTGTCACTGGGTCTGTTATATGTAGGCATGCTTGGTTAAAGGAACAAACTCTGCCTGATCATGTTAAAGCAAAACTACTAGATGCTCCCTTACAGCAGGATGTTCCTTTTGGAGTTAAAGCAGAAGAAGTTTTAAAGAAAATGGAGGATAAGGCAAAATCTATGCAGACAGTCAAAGATTTCCTACAGGTACAACCCCCTCGCTTCAGCAGAAACTGGCCAACAAAAAATTGGTCCTTTCCAGCTACTGACAGACCACAGAGGGGTAAATACAGACGCCCAAGGGGCAGAGGACAACCACAAGCCCAATATAAACCTCGCCAATGGGGCACTACAACACAGAAGGGAGGAGAAGACAGGTCTCAATCCACCAGAAGGCAAACTCAATGACTTGCACCTCATCTGGCCAAGCAATACTCTCTTGGCAGCCCCCTTGGGGGGGAAACTAGCACTTTTTGCAGACAACTGACACATTGTCACAAAGGACAAATGGGTCCTAGACAATTTTATGAGGATACAGATTCCACTTTCACACCTTGCCAATGAAAAGAGGAATGCCAAACCTGCCACAAAATCAATGAGCAGAGACACAAAGACAAATTACAGCAAATTAAAGCAAATTACAACTCTCATGGACATGAGAGCCATTCACCTGGTACCTACTCGAGAGCAAGGCCAAGGAATTTACTCAAGACTCTTTCTAGTTCCCAGAAATGACAATGCCTGAAGACCAATTCTGGACCTTTCAATTCTAAACACTTACTTACAAGTACCCAAATTCAAGATGCTAACACTACAGCAGCTACTTCCCATGTTGGGCAAGGAAGCATGGCTAGTAACGTTGGACCTCAAGGAGGCATACCTGCATGTCCCTATCAGACAAAGTTGCAGAAGATACCTCCATTTCATTGCAGGTTCAACCCATTACCAATTCTCTGCACTGCCCTTTGGCTTATCTACTGCGCCCAGAGCCTTCACAAAATGCCTAGCACCAGTAATTGCATACTGCAGACAAAGAGGAATTCAAATATATCCATACCTGGACGACTGCCTCATCCAAGCAGAAAGCAAAGACATTCTCTTACATCATCTGGCCTTTGTAAAGCATCTACTAAATTGCTTAGGGTACACAGTAAACGAAAAGAAGTAAAAACTAGTACCCTCACAAACAATGACATTCCTGGGTGCCAGCTTGAATACAACGGCCCCGAAGGTTTATCTTACGCCAGACAAGCAACTACAACTGACTCAATATTTCAAGACAATGGCAACCAAGACCCAATTAACTGCAAGAAAAATTCTGCAGGCCTTGGGCTTCATGGCATCTTGCATACTAATAATACCATTTGCAAAGCTGCATATGAGGAAATTACAGTGGTACCTAAAAAGCGTATGGTCTCAACACAGCCACAGCTTGGACACAATGATATCTCTCATTCCCTGCCTTCAACAGGAATTTCTATGGTGGTCACAGGCATGTTGCCTCAACAAGGGTCAGCCTTTCACCTTGCCCCCAACCAGGCAAACTATCACAACAGATGCTTCAGATTACGCCTGGGGGGCACACATGGCAGGGCAATGCGTTCAAGGCCTATGGACTGCCGATCAAAGAAATCTGCACATAAATTAAAAAGAGATGCTAGCTGTACAGAAAGCTCTGACAGCCTTCAAGGATCTATTACATCCAGGACAACTTGCAATAAAGATGGACAACACCACAGTAATGTGGTACATAAGCAAGCAAGGGGGTACACATTCCTACCCTCTATGCAGGCAAGCAATGATCTTATGGAACACAGCTCTGGCTTACCAAGTTCAGTTACAAGCTCAATTCCTGCCAGGACAAAAGAACATGTTGGCAGACGACCTCAGCAGACACATCAAGGATCCCCACGAGTGGAAACTAGATCCACAAATATTTGCAATGATAACTCAAAAATGGGGCCTTCCAGACATAGACCTGTTTGCCAGTCCTCAAAACTATCAGCTACCAAAATTTTGTACAACGACATTTCACCATCAAACTTGGAAAGTGGATGCACTCTCTTTCAGTTGGAAAAACCTGACAGTATATGCCTTCCCTCCATTGCCTCTCCTCACAAAGGTTCTTCTGAAAGTCAAAAAGGAGAGGCCACGACTGATTCTCATAGCTCCAGACTGGCCACGCCAGCACTGGTACCCGCTATTGAGAAATATGGCCCACAGCCCACCATGGATATTGCCTCAAACCCCCCATTTGCTCCCACAACAAAACAATCCGATTCTACACAGCCAGCTCAAAACTTTAAATCTGGCTGCATGGCAAATCTACTAAACATCCAACCAGCTCCTCTTTCCCAAGCATTTCTGGATGTTATTCTGGAAGCCAGGACGCCAAGCACCAGGAAGGCTTATTCGGACAAATGGAAAAGGTTTTGTGCCTGGAACCAAGCTAAAGGCCAAGACACAATTCAGCCTCACATGTCTCACATTCTACAGTATTTAGCTGAGATGTTGCACAAAGGATTTTCTTTTTCCTCCATTAAAATCCACGCTTCAGCTATTTCAGCTCACTACAACACGGATCTACCTTTATTTTCACATCCTCTTCTAAGGCAGTTCCTCAGAGGGGCAAAAAACATTAGACCACCTAGGAGAGCTCCTACACCAACATGGGACCTCAACTTTGTTCTGGAAAAACTAACGCTACCTCCCTTTGAACCATCTTTTTCTGCAGATCTTCAGTTCCTATCATGGAAGACTGCCCTGCTGCTAGCAATAACTTCAGCTAGAAGAGTCTCAGAGCTACAGGCACTAATGGCAGTGGAACCTTTCCTCATTTTTCATCAAGACAGAGTTTCTCTATGAACTAATCCTTCCTTTATGCCTAAGGTGGTTTCCAGTGTGGCTTTAAATCAAACTATCCACTTACCCACCTTCTTCCCAAATCCACAGAACAAAGGAGAGAGACTCCTGCATTCCTTGGACATTCACAGGCAACTTCGTTACTACTTGGACAAAACTAAGGCTTTCAGAAAATCTGACCAGCTCTTTGTATCCTATGCTACAGCTTCTCAAGGGAAGGCTGTATCAAAACAAACCATTTCTAAATGGATAGGTCATTGCATACGTTTCTGCTATACCCATCATGGGAAACCAGCCCCTGCTACCATTAGGTCCCACTCTACCAGGGCAACTGCTACTTCTACCGCCTTTCTCAGGGTGGTTCCAACCAAGGAGATTTTAGAAGCTGCAACTTGGAGTTCAGTACACACCTTCACCAAACACTATCACGTACCTCTTTACTCTAAGACCAGGGTGGGCTTCGCCACTGCAGTTCTGCAGGGCCTTATAGCCTCCACAAACCCTCTATGATACCAGCCCCCTTCCTTAGCTTTGGGATTCAACCCAAGTGTGATGACTGCAGCAGGGTAACATGATGAACATAGTACAGTTTTGTACCTACCATAAATGTAGATGTTCAAGTGTTCACCCTGCTGCAGTCCAGGTTACCCTCCCTCCACCCCCTCTGATCTACTGGCTAAATCTCTTCCATACCTTACTGATGTATTTGCTTATAGATGAAGGGATTTTGTGTTTGTGCAGAGGTTACTCCATTTGGTACTAATTTCTGACCACCTTTTTGGGGGCACCTGACATCTGGGGCAAGAAAAACTGAAAAAAATGGCGTTGGTTGCATTATATATACCCCTGGCGCACTGACGTCAGGGAAGAGGCAACAGCAACCGACGCCGGACCAAGACTTTGGAATTCCGGCCGACTGCGGGACCGCCTAACGACAGGATAACCCAAGTGTGATGACTGCAGCAGGGTGAACACTCGAACATCTACATTTATGGTAGGTACAAAACTGTACTTTTCCTCACTGTGAGAAGCATCTATATGATTTTTATAGATGTTATTTAGTATTCTACACATGCATGTATATTTTCGCCATATGACGCAAAATGCTAGATGGTTGTTTTCTGTAGTGTTCTTTATAGTGTTTTTACTACTGTGCATTTAAAGTCTCTGACTTGGAAGATAGTACTTTTGCTAGCAGGATCTCAGAACTACAAGCACTGATGTGCCAAAAAACATTCATGTTCTTTCATAAGGACAGTGTCATCTAACTATTTTCCTTCATGTCGTAGATGGTCATTGAAGTGTCTCTAAACCACTTTATATAGTTGGCTGTCTTCTAACCTAAACTAGAATCCTTCATTCCTTGGATGTTTCCAGTCAGCTGATATACTGCCTAGATATAACAAAAAAAATAAGAAGCTTGGATTAGTTCTTAATGCCATTTGCAACCAGTAAGAAAGGGAAACCAGTCTTTAAGATGTCCACCTCCAAATGTCTGGCTCATTGCCTGTTGTTTTATTACTTATCTCCTGCAAAACTCACAGGGGCAAATAAGGTCACATTATACAAGGGCTACAACCATCACTATAACCATCCTTAGAAAGGTGAGTACCCAGGACATCCAGAAAGTGTCCATATGTTGTTTGATGCATACATTTTGTTCAGGCACTACAGACTGGACTTCCAGGAGGAGGGCAGGTTTTCCTACTGCCATTCTAAGGGACTCCTCCTTAGACTACAAAAAATTATGATTGTCTCACCGATCATAACCCTTTAGTATGTATTCTCAACATGGATACCAAGATTTTCAAGGAAAATTTCCTGGCATCCATAGCTTGAACATATTATAAGCAGGTTAGGATTGGCGACTTGATCATAATCCTCTGCTAAACATATTTTATTTAGTTAAACCTTCATCAACAAAACAATGTACATATTTGCAACTATATACACACAGACCTAGTCATATTCTAGTATTGCAGTTCCCTTCCTGACGTGGGTTAGTTAGGGTACACCACCATTACAGACCTAGAAAACAAGAAACACCTGCGTTCCTCAACAGTCTTGTTAATATCTCTTTAAATATGTAAGAGAATATGCCTGTCCTACATAGAGTACCAGAGGAGTTACAAACATTTTTATCATTTGAGTTTTGCTATCCATGTCCACGATCTTCATAATGCATTGCCTTAGTTTGCTTATTATTTTATCTGTTATTTCCTTCTGCATTAATTCCACAGCCGCATTTATTTCGACTCCAAATTGTATCCCCAAGTACCTCATTTGTTATGTTTCCAAAGCTATGGAAAGTGCTGTACCAGCTCATATTTTGGTACATAATCCAGTTCTATCTTCTTTGTTTTATCTAAACTTATTTTGTATCGTCAATTCACTGTATTTTCTGCGTTTAGTAAGTAAGATCTCCAAGTCTTTGTCTGAGTCTGTGAGATAAAGTGTAATGTCATCTGCAAATAAAGCTATATTCTCTGTAAAGACTCCCCAGTCATAGCACCTTATTTCTGAGTCTCTTATTTCCCTGGCCTGTTGTTGTAAGTATAGCACAAATAGCAGTACAGATAGGGTGCATTCCTGCCTTGTTTCCTGTTTCATACTTATTCGCTCTGGAAACTGTCCATTAAATTTAAGTTTTGCATCTGCACTAACTCATTGGGGAAATGGAAATTGCTTAGCATTTCCATCAAAAAGGCACAACTCACCCTGTTAAATGCTTTTACAGCATCTAACCCTGTCATCATGAGTAGTCTTTTATGTACTTCTGCATCTTTTTGAATCACCGGCATTTTGTTGTTGAAGGTTTGCCTACCCCTGACAAACCAACACGTCCAGGTCCACTAAGCCTGGCAGAATTTTTATCAAGTCTTCTACTCAATACTATTGTGACTACTTTGTATTTTTGATTCAGAATGGATATCACTGTGTATGATTTTTGTGTCTGTTACATGCCTCCCTTCCTTGGGAATAAGCACCATTATTCCTGTTTTCCATTAAGGTGAAATTTCTCCCCATTCCATATTGTGGTTAAATATTTGTGTCCAAACTGTTGTTTCTTTTTTTCTTTATTTTCCAAATCTTTAAGGGTATTCCATCTGCCCTAAGCTTTTTACCACTTTTCTGGTTTCTGAGAGCTTCTTTTACATCTTTCTTCTGAACCCCACCTATCAGTCTTCTTTGGTCTTCTTCCTGTAACATAGGCAGATTTCTCATGTATCCCACTGTGGTGTCTACTGCTGTCTCTCCTTTATAGAGTGCTGTAGAATATTCCTGCCTGCAACAGTTGAATTATTTTGTTTGGTTCTGATTCTAATTTCCATGTTTCTGGGTCCCTTATCTTGACTGTCATTCTCTCTACTGTTTGCTTTCTTACTCTCTGCACTAAGAGTTTCTTAGTTCTTGGATAGCCATCAAATAGGTTTGTTTCAACTCTGTAATCTTGTATAGTTCTCAAATGATCTGATAAATCAGCTCTGTCCTACCTCAGATGATCATCACGATTTCCTGTGTCTCCCTTGTTTCCTTTTTCTTGCAAGTCCTTTATCTTTTTAATGACATTTAGATACTTGAATTGGGTTAGTTCCCAAATTTTCTTACCGTTTGCTGCAACTATGTATTTTACTTCTGCTTATAACTTTTATCCCACATATTTTCCAAAGCTGCTTTACTCACATCCAAACTCCTTTTATTATCCACTAGTACTCCATTTAACCTTTCTTGAAATGGGCAGTTTCTCATGAAATAGGGTGTAAAATGCAGTGTTTTGCCCTCAAATCACAGGAATGCAATTTCATTCAAATTTGGACCTGCACATGGTTCATTATTGAAACCAGATGAGTCTGGAATCCACTTATCAATCCTGTATGAACGTTTCTTACATGGCATCTGTCCAACCTCACCCAGGTCCCATATTTTTCACTGTAAAAGGTATACTCTTCTTTCCTCATATGCCTCCACTACATCCTGTATTCCAAACATCTGCATGTATTTTCCCAGGTACCTACCTTTCTCTCTCTGTATATTTCTTCTCCTTAGTCTCCCTGTTACATGCAAAGCATTTGTCACTACATTCCAGTCCATTTGCCCGTACTAACTTTCCTTGTTTGTGCAATATAGTTTCTCCCACTATCTGTTTTATTTCTTGGATACTGGTCTTGGAAGGTAAATACAGATAGAAATACCAGTGTAATACCTAGTCCTAACCAACTTCCTTTGATTAGAAGAAATCTCCCATCTCTGTCATTTTTCTCTTCGCACTACCTGTAAGTATTAATAAGTACTGTAACTGCTCTTTTCATTTCCAGCATATGTGGGTCTATGTGTCTGCTTTGAACTGCATATGATATGTGCAATGTGCTTACTACTGATAACCTGAGTGACATTATAAGTGCTTTTATGTGAGAACTTTGCTTTCAATGACATTATGTAAATACATCTCTCACATAACTTATCAGTTTACTTGAAAATTAGCTGTTTGTCAGTAATCATGAGGCATTTTCCACATTGCCTCAGGATGCCCATACCCACCAAGTTGGTAGTGGAGATAGTGGGAAAGTTCATATCCATGGCAACAGGACCTGTTTTATTGAATAGAGTCTTGTGGTGAGAATATGAAGTAATGTCAGGAGTATTTTGTTTGCAACACTGCGGGCAGTACTTGTCACTGCAAACTAGTTGTCCTGTGTGTAACTAGGTATTGGTGAAATATCAAGTGTGCTTCTACCAGAAACATGACTATTGGTGGTCTCACCACAGCTTCATGCTCCTGGGATACAACGCCCCTTTGCTTCTTCTCTCACCAAAAGCAGAACAGTAGCACCAATCCCAAGATGAGAAGTAGACCACAGGCTCTTTGGTAATCAACAGTTATGTCCAGATAATGCAGGGGGTCTGTAGGCTTGCTGTACCATTTCCTGGTAGTTGCCTTGAATGGCAATCAGACCAATCAGGAAGGTCCCACACAGACACTCACTGCCCAATCAGAGATGGTTAGGAATCAATGCTCTATGCTTCTTCTCTCACCAGGAGAAAAATATAAGCACAAATTCCAAACTGGCCCCTATGAAGCAGTTATCAGGCTTTCTGGTGACCAGCAGTCTGTATGAAATAATGTCATTGAGCTCCTTCTCTGACCAGTAGCAAAACAGAAGCAGTAATCCCAAGATGACTGTTGAGACGCAGAATGTGGGCTCTCCAATAATTAGTGGTCCTGGAGTAGATGTCACAGATTTTAAAGGTAAGATGGAAAAATGGGTTACTATTCTAAGAGCTGCAGTGTGCAATAATAAGTTAGATATTCAAGAGGGTGTAACTCAAACTTAAGCAATCTAAGGGGGGTAGCCACTAATTTTAAAAGAGCAAGATAGATTGGAAAGGGGTGGGCACTTAGTATTCTGGCTCTGTGGGATACAGTGAGATGGCCAATAAATTTAAATAACTGAACAGGAGCTTAGTGAAATTAGCCAATGAAAGAGGAGAGGGAAGGAAATATGTGGTCAAATGAACTAATTGGCAGGCAACAAGAGGGACGGTTGATTTGGGAAGGTGGTGAAACATTTAATTTCTGTGTGACTCACAAGAGACAGAAGGGAAAGAAGTTTAGATCAGAGATTCCAAAAGAAAGAAAAAGTATTTTAATTTTATTTTACTTTCCTATCGTTGTCCTTCTTTCCAGTGCAAAGGACTGTATATAATTCAGTCCAACTTTGCTTCTTGGCTCTGGTTGCATAATTTTTCTTCTCTGTCCTTAGCAGTCGCTGCCATGATGTCCGTCACCATGTCATCAATATTTTATGAGAATTCCTTTACAAATCTGCTTCTGTCTTGCATTTTCTTTTTTGAAGACTGGAAAAGGCTTCCACAGGACTATTTCTGTTGGTACCTTAGACACTTTTTCCTCTATTTCAGTGCGGTTACATTACTACTTGGCCCAGGTGAGAGGTTCCTGATTTTTCCTCTCTCCTGGTTAAGAACTTGTTGGTCTTTTCCCAGTCCAAATAGGTGGCAGTGCCCAGTGGATAGAATACTTTAAATATGACAGGGTAAAGAAGTGTAAATCACAGATTCATATTTCTACATTTATTGAAGTATGGGATAAATGCACTCCTCCCCTCTCTTGTTGGGCTTAAGTAGTTGTTACCTAAAATATTCTTGAATCTCCAATTTTTATTATTCCTCCTTTTTTTTCCACAGACAAGTCAGTATGTTTTCCTTTAGGTGGTAGGATTGCAGTTAGAATATGATTGGCCATGTTTTTTCTCCCAGTTCTTATCCTGAGCACACTAGTTCTTGCACATTCTTTCTATTTTTATTTCACTTAACTGAATTACTTTCCACTGGTAAAGGCAGTCTCTCATCAAGAATTTATAGGTCCTCCATTCTACACTTTCTAACCTTAAATTTTCTGTCCTAGACCTCTCTTCAGTTACACCAGTTTCTCATTTATTTCTCCAAATTGCCATCTGTGGTCTGCCAGTGTTTTTTTATCTATTTTATTCTGAATTGTGTTCTGTTGCAATTTCCTCTGAGTGTTTACTTACAAATTTCTCCATTAACCCAGCCCTTTGTTGCAGCTATGTAATCTACCAAAGATTTCAGCATATAGTTTTCCTGGGGTTCTACATCTGTGTATGCCCTTGCACTGTTACTTTCTTGCCCTGGAAATCGGGCAAGTATATACTTTTTTAATACTTCCTTAATAATATATTGATTGTTCCATGTTTTTTGATTTGCAGGAAGTTGCTTACTTGTGGCATATGGCAGACTGGCCGGCCCTGAGGACATGCGTTTATATGGCTCTGTAATTTTTGGTATGCTTTTTAATGGGTTCATGAATGTCCCAAGATGTGGGATTTTATAGAAAAAGTACCGGCTTGAGATTGATTGGGAGATGTACCTGCTAAAGATGATCAAGTAAGATCCTCTTGTAGCTCAATTTATATGGTAAAAACATAGGTATCACTTATTCCAGATACTTTTAATTTCCAAAGAAGTTGTTGCAGGACTTAAGGCCCATGTAGGCCTGAATAGTCTAAACATCTGTATCAAAGGAATCCTTTTGTACGCTAACCTTTAGTCTTTCCTTCCTGTTGCATCCTGAAGAGACTGGGTGTGCTGTTTAGATGTTCATTAGTCTCACTGCCTTTGTAACATTTTGGGTTATCTGCCAAGATAACCCAGTACTGGCCAGCTTCCAAAGGCACATATTCGCCTCACTGTCTCTTCTTTGACAGTTGATTGGCTGAGCATATCCTGAAAGGGAAGTTTTCAGGTGTCACAGGAAGAGAGTGCTCAGTCTTTTTCTGCCTTCCAAAGAAGAAAGACATCTGACTCTTCACAGGATCCAGTACTGATTTTTCTGGCTTACTGCACAGGTAAGCCCTATTTGGGGACCTCATTTCTATCATTTTTATTTTAGATTTTTTTATTCTCTTTCTGTTTCAATGTTTATTTTTAAAAGTATATTTATTTTAATATTTTATTTCCTTCAGAGCCTACAGTAATTCCTGTGGAAATTTCTTCTTTTAGCAGTGTTTATTTGGCTTTTATCTTTGACAAATGCTTGTTATTAATGTTTCTGAGGAAACTTTCAGTATTTCTCCCAGAAGTGCAGTGTGAATGTGTATGGTTAGACACTGTAGATCAGTGTGTATATTGTATCTAGTCAGCCACTGTAGTCAGAGAGCACAGACATATTAGTTACTGACCATGTGCGAGATCAGTGCCATTTTGTATAGTTAGTCCGTGTGAGTACTAGCTTGAATGGAGCTGCACATGTGAATGTGTTAGAAGTAATGAGTCAGTCAGAAAGCATATGAAGTTTGAAGTATATGTTACAGTTATAGCTCCTGATGTGTTTATGTACAATAAATGACTTCAGCCCAACCTGTGCCACAGTGTCTCATTTGAATACACAAGACATGCGACATAGTGTCAGAATGGGATCCAAAGTTGAAGTAGCTCACAAACCATTAGGCACACAGTTGATATTTTCATACAGTCTGCAATTTCTGATAAAGATGCATGTACAAGAGCAGTTATACTTCTCAATGTACCTGGCTCAGAAGCCATTAGGTGAGAACATTCATTTGTGTATACACCTGCTGTGTATGCAGGGGATGTGGAGAACCGCAATATTGTGATACAGGCTGAAACTCAGGAAGACCCTGAGTGCTTAAAACATAAATTTAGACAAATGTGTAACCCTCAAATGAGTATTACAATGGAATGGCACAAATATTACTCCAGAAATCAAAAGCCTAGTGAATCTATTGCAGAATATATTACAGACGTAAGAAATAGAGCAAAAACATGCAGATTTGGTGACCTGAGAGATGAGCTGATAAAAGACCATCTTTTATGTGGTATTAACAATGATGCAGTGAGAAAGATTTTGCTTCGGGATAGTGAATTAACATTAAGCAAATCCACAGAGATTTGCCAAATACAGGAACTTACAGAAAAGCATGCAAATATGCTTACGAATGAGAAAAGCATGTTTGCAGTATCTGCTAGTGAGAATATTGATAATGTACAACAGAAGTTTAAGATGAAAAAGAAATATAAACCGAGAGGTAGTGCCACACCTAACCTCATTCTTAACTGTTGAAATTGTGGAGGCAGTCATGAACCTAAAAGGGAAAATGGTTTAGCTTTTGGTCAGCAATGTCACAAATGTAAAAAGTGGAATCATTTGAGAAGGCTTTGCAAGTCTAAAATGTCACAGATTTATGTTAAAAGAGTATTTGAAGAAGCAAGTAGATCAGAAAAAGACTGTAGCAAACTCTGAGAGCTATGAGCAAACTTTCTATGTTGATGATGTCTCTGTGATCAATGAAACAGTTAATACAGTAGATTATCAGTTGTCAGCAAAGAGCAAAATATTTTGTACTGTACATATTAATGGGAAACCAGTAGATCTTAAAGTAGACACTGGATCCAAGTGCAATGTTATATCAGCATAAATGTTTGCCAAAGTAATAGCTGGTGAGAAATTTGATTCAGCAAAATGTGCAAAACTAATTGCTTATGGTGGTGAAGTGATTCAAACTGATGGTGCAGTAGTTCTTTCATGCCATTCTGCTGGAAACAGCTATGACTTGCAGTTTTACTTAGTCAAAAGACATGTGCAGTCACTGTTAGGCCTCAAATATAGTCTGAGAATGGGACTGATTTAATTTAATAAAGAGGTTCACCATATAAGTATGAACAACAACGATAGTTTTACACAGAGTATTTTTAGTGAATATGCTGATATTTTCAAAGATGAGCTTGGTAAACTTCCAGTCACATATTCCATGAAGTAAGTCCAGTTGTCAGACCAGCACGGAAGATTCCAGTAGCAATGCAGAGTAAAGTAAAAGCAGAACTAGACAAAATAGTGAATTTAGGCATCCTTACTCCAGTAGAAGAACTGACTGAATGGGTATCTTCCATGGTCCTAGCTCACAAAAAAAGCTCAGATGATATTCGAATATGTATTGATCCAAGAGACTTAAAGCACTTAAGAGTCCTCATCAGATGATTCATACAGTAGAAGAGGTCGCCACTCTCATGCCAAATTCCACTGTTTTCTCACTCTTAGATGCCAAAAGTTCTTTTTGGCAAATTTCGCTAGATCGCAAATCTTCATTGTTAACCACATTCAGTACAAATTTTTGAGAATGCCATTTGGAATCAATTCTGCCAGTGAAGTCTTTCAGTGTGCTATGGAACAATTTTTTTCTGGTTATCCATGTACTATTATAGTAGACAACATTATTGTTGGAGGCAGTGGTGATGACTAACATGATAGAAACCTCAGAAAATTTCTAGACTGTACATGTGAAGTAAATCTTAAACTGGAGCCTCAGATATGTAAATTCAAACTGAAAAGAAGTTACTTATGTGGGACATGTTTACCAATTCTGGCTTACGAGATCCATCTAAGCAAACGGCAATTCTTGAGATGCCAGTTGCAGAGAATGTCACATCTTTACAGCATTTTCTAGGTATGATCAACTGTTTAGGAAAGTTCATCCCAGACTTGAGTGAGCTTTCTGCACCATTACGTGAGCTGACATGCAAAAATGTATACTGCCCCTGGTTGGAAAAACACCAAAGAGCATTTAATATCCTGATGAAGAAAACTGCCAGTCCACCCTCATTGAGATATTATGATGTTCATAAACCTGTAACTCTTTCTTGTGATGCTATAAAGTAAGGCCTTGGTGCAGCATGTCTTCAAGAAGGCATAACAGTTGCTTATGCGTCCAGAACTTTAACCCAAACAGCGATGCATTATGCACAAATAGAGAAAGAACCTTTGGCAGTAGTGCTCACATGTTCAAAGTTCAGTGATTATATTTGTGGCAGACCTATCCAAATAGAGACTGATCACCAAACACTAGTGACAGTTTTAAAAAGCCAATGAATACAGCCCCAGCACGATTGACAATGGGGCACAGTTTATAAGTCAGCAGTTTAAGAAATTTGCTAAGTCTTGGGACTTTGTCCATATTACCAGTATTCCTGAGTAATTTCAATCCAATGGGTTAGTTGAATGTGCAGTTCAAAGTGCAAAATGTTTGTTAGAGAAATCCAAGAGAAATAGTACCGATGTTTTCTATAATTTACTCAGTCTCAGAAACATTCCTCGAGACAACTTGCTTAGTTCACCTGCTCAGAGATTAATGTCAAGACAGACTAGAACAACTCTACTAATCAGTAAACAATTGTTAGTACCAAATACAAAGAACAACAGAGTGGTCAAGGCTTAATTTTTAAGAAAATTTCAGTCACAAAAGTTGTACTATGATAAGACCAGTAAATCCCTTAGACCATTACTATAAGGAGAAGTTGTGAGAATGCAAACATCTAAAGGCTATGACCAAATGGAAATCATGAAGAACATTTGTGAGGAACTGAGATCTTACATCATACAATCAGAAGGCATGGATTTCAGACGGAATTGAAGATATGTATTACCTGTCTCTGAACCAGTGACGCAGCAAATTGCCTGTGCCAACAACTCTTAATTCTCACAGTGACTCTACACCTTTTCTAATTCAAAAGGACAGTGTGTCTCCTTCAAATAATTTTGATGTAATCCCTGATGTTCCAGTTCTGAAAGAATCACAAATACTGTCTCTATTCCTAATCCCAGTCAAAGTTTCTGTGTTACCAGATCAGGTAGAATTTCCAGACTGAATCCAAACTACACAGCGACTTAGACTTGAACTCAGTTGATATAGTGTCTAGTTCTCAAAATGTCTTTGTTCTACTAATTTTGCATGTCAAACAAAGTTAAAGAGGGAGAATGTAGATCAGCGTATATATTGTACCCAGTCAGCCACTGTAGTTAGAGAGTGTGTGCATATAAGTTACTGAGCACGTGTGAGATCAGTGCCATTTTGTATAGTCAGTCAGTGTGAGTGCTAGCTTGAATGGAGATGTACATGTGAGTGTGTTAGAAGTAATGAGTCAGTCAGTAAGTGTATGAAGTTTGAAGTATATGTTCCAGTTACAGCTCCTGATATGTTTATGTACAATAAACTACTTGAACCCATCCCGTGCCTCAGTGTCTCATTTGAATACACGAGACATGGGACAGACACTAGGGGCTGTTTCGTGCAGTAGGAACCCCAAATTAATTGCACCTGGCTTTACTGTTGTTGCTCTGCTTTATTTTTGTCTTTTGACAGGAAAATATTGCAAAACTAGGACTTTTTCAGCATTTATATATTACTTACTATATATATGACTCTGTTCAGTGTGTTTTTAACATTAGATCATGATTTTACTTCAGATGGAGTTATTTGAATGTACTGTTGAGATTTTGCTTTCTCTGACAAGAAAATATAGTTTAATTGCTATCAGATATTTTATGGTAGTTTAACATAGTTAAAAGTGTGGGGAGCTATTTTTTAACACTGGTTTGGCACATTGCTTGCTTTTGTGTTTGGGCTTTGTGTACTGGAAATTCTTTAACGTCTAAGAATTTTTAACACATTTCAAATTAGTTTTTGTGATAATAGGACAGTTTGGAAGAGTTTAGCTATGTGGAGACATACTTATCACTAGAACATTTAAGTACTTATGCAGAACTGTTACTTTATTATTCTTGATGGTTTTCTCTCTTCAGACATGATGGATCGTAGCAGTGGTACTCCCCCATCAAGTCTAGTTGCAGCTACAAAGAAAAAAAGAAAAAAACAAAAATAGGCTCCAGCCTATGGTTAGTGATTCTGTTGGGTCCATTGCTTGTCCTGCAAACCAATTACCTTTTATCCCTGCTCCCATATAGTGTATAGCTTTGTTGGCCACTATGAAAGGGAGTTGGACACATTCTCCAGGGCTGTTCCAGTAACTGGTGCAGGTATGGAAGAACAAAACCCTTTAGGTGCAGGAACAGTCCAAGGTAAGAGACTTCTTGCCAGTCATAATACTCTCTCCCCAGATATTTTATCTAATACTGAAGCTTCATCATACAGCTGATAATCAGATTATAGCTGATTATAAGGGTGGCATGGTTTACTTGGTCAAGAGTGCTCTAGAGACAGCTAATCCTGGTGGTTCAATTCCCATAGATGGCTGTAGTGCTAGTCTGACTAAAGACCTTTCTGTTATCCCAGAGAATGATGAAGACAGTGGTGATTTCCTAGTTGACACTGAGTCCAGTCACTCTGATTCTTCCAAATCTGAGCTTAAGTCAAAATAAACATTCAGTTTTCCTCAGACCCCAGAGCTAGACAGGGTATACAGTCTCACATGTTTATACTAGGCTAATGATCACGAGGGTCTTTGTAAGCCTAGCAGTGCAACCCAACCAAGTTTTGTCTCCAAATACCTTGGACACCTACATAGTGGGGTATGTTAGTAAGGAGATAGCTAAGTTTTATGGGGATATGTTAGTTGTGGATTAATTTACTTACTGTCAACCTCTGCCTAGTGATATGGGGGCATACAATTTACCAGCCAATGAGCAAAATTTTGTTTGAAGAGGGTCAGGGTTAAACTCTGCTTCACATGGATGGAGAGCTTATTCCATAGCTCAGAGATCCTTTGAGACACATATTTGCCTCTCTAGCATGTTCTGTTTATGTTGCAGGCAAAGTTCAGGTCCTTAGATCTAGTGTATTCGGTGCTGTTTCTTTTGTTGATGTGCAAGAGACCCATCACAGCTGGATCTGAGGGTGCCTTATATGCTCAGCATAGATCGGCTCTCAGTAACCTGTAGGAGACTGAGTACAGAGATAGGGCCTTAAGGCGATCTGTGCAGGATAGTGTATTCATACCCTGAAATATCCTGAAATATCCTGGTGAAGAACCTTTGAGGGTGTTACAACTGATGCAAGTGTCTGGTTAGATATATGCCAAAAGGGGCATTGTACTCAATGATGAGTCTGATAAGGGCTGAGTAGAGTGGCATTATAACTTCCTTGGACCTGGATGCCATACCCTTGCTTATGAATTTGACAAAATAGAATGATTTTCTTACTGTTTTGGCTACTGATCTCTAACTACTGGATCAACTCTTACGGGTATTTTATCGATGGAGTAATTGGGGGATGATTTCCCAAAAGGCACTATAATGCATTTTTCCACATTGAGTTGTACTCTCTGGCTTTGGCACCAATCATTTGTTTGTGTTAGTTCCTGTTGTAGGATGTTGGTGTCATGTGGGCAGGCTGTGATAGGTTCCAATTTACATTCATCTGCAAACTTAGTGAGCCAGAGGCATTTGACATTAGCCTTAACTTCCAAGATGTAGATGCTAAATAGGAGCGAGCCCTATGCAGAGACCTGGAGTACTGTGCTGGTAAACAGCCTCCTGGTGGAGGTGGTGTCACCAGTCCCAACTTCTTGGGTCCCATCTGTGAGTCAGCCAGCAATCCAGCAAGTTATGTAGAGATTTATGCATAGTTCTGAGAGTTTGTCAACAATACTGGAGTGGGGTATTGTATTGAATGCCTTGGCCACATCAAAGTAGGCGGTACTCACCATTTTCTCCTCATCCATAGCCTTGGTGACCCTCTTGAAGAACTCTACTAGGTTGATTAGGCAAGACTTTCCCTTAACCAAGCCAAAACTAGGATAGGTCCAATGTCTGCAGGTTGCCAATGTCCTTGCTGATCATTTCTTAGCTAATTCTATCATGTTGAAAGGTTAAAACTGTAATATAATAATTTTCAGACTAATACTAAACACAGCCCTGCAAAAGTTTGGACACCCATGAAAGAAATCTTACATCCTGGCCAAAAATTCATCCCAAACCCCTCTCCCAATAACTCACCACTCGAAACTACAATACAGTTCAATTTTTATTTTATTGATAGTATAGCATCTCTAACCAGGGATTCCTCAACATCTAATTCCCACCCTGCCCAACAGCCACATATCACCACATCTGTTTTCACCTTCAAACCTGTGCCCACATCCTATATAAAACTACTCTTAAACAAACTTAAACCATGCTCTTCTTCAGCTGATGACCTTCCAAGTGAGCACCTAATAGGTTCATAGGTAGGTACTAGGCTATTGGCCTTAGGGCTTATATAAGCCTAGCCAAAAAGGTACCTTGGCTTTCGTCACCCAAGAAAATTATTTTCCTGTGCCCCTGTCGAGCAGAGCCACAGAGGTGATCCCTGGGGTGAATTTCCTATTTCCCATCCAATCATCAAGATTTTTCTTGAAGAGTGTTAATGAGGAGTTTTGTTTGATATAGATAGGTAGTTTGTTCCAGAGTATGGGAAGTCTGTGGGACAGGAATCTATCCCTCCAGCATGTTCTGTTATGTTGTGGTGACAAGGTTTAAGTCCCTAGAATGTTTAGCTCGAGGGATTGGGATTTCTTTAAGTGGAGCATGTCCAACAGCTCTGGGTTTGACACAACGTTGTATGTTAGGCAGAGATTGCCTCTGAGTAGGCAATATCTGACGGAGTAAAGCTGGAGTTTTTTGAGACGGTCTGTGTAGGGCATCTGTTTGAGGCTGGTAATCCTCTTTGTGAGGTATTTCTGCGGCCTTTCCAGTTGTTGTAGATGTCTTGTGAGGTACATACCAAAAGGGGCGTTGTACTCTATAATGGGTCTAATGAGTGACGAGTAGAGGGCAACAATGACCTCTTTTTTCCTGAATGAGAATCCTTTTGTGATGAGGTGTGCCATGTAGAAGGATTTCCTGACTACTGTGGCGATGTGATTATCAAAGGAGAGACTACTGTCCACCTCTTTCCCAAGGTCTCTTATCACATTTTCAGTGTTAAGTAGACTACCACCTATGTGGTAGCTCATGGGTACAGAGTTTTTACCAAAGGGGATGACAATGCACTTTTTGGCATTGAGCTTGAGGCCATGGCTTTGACACCAGGCATCTGTCTCAGTGAGGCCCTTTTGTAGGATGTCCACATCATTAGGAGTTTCTATAATGGCTCCTAGTTTGCAGTCATCTGTGAACTTCATTAGCCAAAGACCTTCTAACTGTGTTAGCCTGTACTTCAGAAAAGTAGATACCAAACAGGAGAGGACCCAGGACTGAACCCTGTGGTACTCCACTTGTCACTGGTCGGAAGTCGGATTTTGAGTCTGCTAATTTCACAGTGTGGGTTCTGTCAGTGAGCCAGTTGGCAACCCATCTTGTGACATAGGGATTTATACTTAGTTTTAGTGAGTTTATCTATAATTCCAGAGTGGGGGATGGTGTCAAAAGCCTTGTTGAGATCTATATAGGCTGTGTAAAACTACCTTACCTCGTCTACGTTTTTGATGACTGCTTCAAAGAAGTCTATCAGGTTTAGGAGACATGATCTGCCTTTTACAAACCTGAACTAGGTAGGGTCCAGAGTTTGGAGATTACCAATATCTTTGTTTATAAGTTCCATAATGATACATTCCATGGCCTTGCAGACCAGGCTTGTTAGGCTAATGGGGCGGTAGTTCCCGGGGTCCGTGGTGGCTCCCCCTTTGTGGAGTGGGAGAACCATCGCTGTGTGCCATTCAGTGGGCACAAAGCCTGAGGTGAGGATATGACTGAACATGGTGCTTAGGTGGGGTGGCAGTTCATTCTGTAGTTCATGTAGAACGCAGCCTGGGATGTTGTCAGGTCCCATGGATGTTGTGTTCCTGGCTTTGGAGAGTGTGTTTTTTTATCCGTGCAACTGTGATTACAGGAACTTTGCATTCTTCCAGTATAGAGATGGGCCCTTTAGGGGGTGAGAGGGGGGGTAAAGTTAGCACTGAACCTATTTGCCAGGATGTTGGCAATATCAGTTGGTTCTGTATATTTAGTGCCATCGTGCTGTAACTCAGAGCAGATTTGAGTGTTGCCATTGAGATTCTTGACATAGCTATAGAATGCTTTGTGGTTGTCTTTAAATTCAGTGGCGATTTTTGTTTCCGTAACTAGCTTTGGAGGATTTTATGAGGGATATCAGCTTATTACTGAGGCTGACCAGGGAGTTCCTCCAATCATGGGATTTTACTCTTTTTTTGCAACAGTTTCTTTCTTCTGTTGTAGAGTTTGTTTATGGCAGGGGACCACCAGATTGGTTTCCTTTTTTTAGAGGATAGCATCTTGGTTCTATTAGGGATAGCACAATCTATGCACTTGTGTAAGTGCTTATAAAGTGTATATGTGTAGGATTCATCAGTCGTACCTCTATTTTCCATCTGCATGGGTGTTGTGAAGTTTGCCACTTCTGTCTTAGGAAGCGTGAAGTTGGCTTTGGAGAAATTTTTTACAGTGGTTTTCCTAATGGAGGGTGGGGGCAGGATGTGGATGTCTAGGGTGATTAGCTTGTGGTCAGACCTGACCAATGAGGAATTGACCTGTGGTGTGGAACACCGGTCACCCATGTTGGTAATGACCTGGTCTAGGATATTGCTGCCCCTGATGGGGGTGTGGATAATTTGATCCAAGGCATTGGAATTTATGAATTCCAGAAAACGTTGAATAAATGAGTTGGTACATGAGTAGTTTTCCCAGTTAATGGTGGGGTAGTTGAAATCGCACATTATTAGGGTGTTGGGTTGTACCCTAATATTTTCCAGTTTATCAAGAAATGAGGAGTGGGAATCCTGGGGCATGGTGGGGAATCTGTAGCAAGTTACAGTTTGGATTGTGGTCTTGCCCAGAGTTAGTTGCACTTGGATAATCTCGGAGGCATTATGCTGAGCAACTAGCCTGGAGGTGTGGATATCCTTAATGAATATGGACACGCCTCTGCCTTTAGTGTTTCGGTCCAGGTTAGGTGGCCGAAAGGTGTGGTATGAATTATAGCCTGTTAATGCAGAAGTGCTCCCTGGAGCCTTGAATCAGGTCTCTGTCACTGCACAGATGTCGATGTTCTCCATTTTAAGGAGTGCCGCGAGTGAATGCATTTTGAGGTTTAGACTTCTAGCATTGAGTAGCATTACCCTCAGATCCAGTGGCATTGCCTGCCCTGTCTCAATCCTTAGAAATAAGTCAATCCAGGAATTCCACATTCCCTCTCTCTGGAAGAAGTCACACAGTATCCCTCTGCACAAAGGATGAAATTCAACACACTTTGAACTAACTTTATACCTTTGCAATCAAACATTAATAATCTTAGTTAAATATTAATCTAATGTTCCAAGAAGACTGATGGACCAAAGGAAGGCACGACTCTCCAGGTTAAAAAAATAATTTATTGTAGGTCATTAGTGCTTTCGCAGCTACGGCTGCTTCATCAGATAACAAACACAATGAACCAAAACTGTTTTTTAAATAAAAAAGTGAAACAGTGTTAAGTCACATGACCAAAAAATTTATAGAAACACAGCTAAAAATTATACTATCTAAACAGCACATGAATATATGTACATATAAATGCAACATAAAAACTGTATAAAAATTATATAACACTTCCTATAAACAAGTAAAAATACTGATTTAGCTAACAAGAAAACAAACATATATTGCATGCTGGAGAGATAGGTTCCTGACCCAGAGACTCCCCAGACTCTGGAATAGACTGCCCATACATGTCAAGTAGAGCGCCTCTTTGGCCCTCTTCAAAAGGAACCTTGACGATTGAATGGGAGATAGGAAATTCACCCCGGGGATCATGTTAGTCTCCCTGCTATTCAGGGGTCCAGGGAAGTAAATATTGTGGGAAGAAATAGCCAAGGAATTGTTATGGCTAGGCTTGTATAGGCCCTAGGGCTGATAGCCTAGTACCAACGTATGAACCTATTTGCAGATGCAAAGGCAAATGCTGTCATCTGGGTAGTGGTCTTGACTTCAGTTTAGGTTTAATGGCTACAAACTCATTCAACCCATGCCCAAAATCTCCCCTCAGCCTGATAATCCATTTAGCTTCCATCTGTTCTTTTTGATTCCTTATATCTCCACCCCTTATAGTCTAAAAGACTCTACCAATAACAAGAACATTTTTTTTTACTCAAATGATTTTTATTTTGATGAAATAACACAATAATTTAGTATATTCATAACATTCAATAACTATTTACAGTATTTACATTCAGCCTGACAAAAAGGATGCAGATAAAAACATTTGTAGTTAAATAATAAGTTAATATATAAACTATCATAGTTAGGAAGAGTTTGGTTCCATCTGTAGGGTATCAATCAAATTCAAAACTTTCCTCCACGGACTATTAACCAGTGACTTAGAAAAAGTTCTTAACTCTTTAGTTCTTTTCTCCAGTAGTATGCATTTCTTCAGTGATTATAGGGATTCCTCCATTGTGGGTGCTACATTAGAGTTCCATCTTCTAGTTATACATTTTCTGGCTATTGCTAACATTGTCCACAACAAATACAGGTCATCTTTCTTCATATTATTACTATTAACAACATTCAATAAAATTAAAGACTTTGTCAAAACAATATATATCAGTATAAATAGCTTGAAGAAATTTGTTAATCTCATTCCAGTATGGTTTAATATTAATACAGTCATAAAAAATATGAGACCAGTCAACATTAGTGGACAGATGGCATCTCCAACATAACTTGCTGTTTGAAGGGTTCATTTTTGGGATTTTCTCAGGTGTCACAAATGATCTGTGTAATAATTTCCAATGAAAAATCCTCCAGAATTGTGAGTATGAAGTTAGTTTAACTGAAAATAAAATGTTTGTTTTATCTTCCATTGATAATGGTACTTCAAACCCTTTAGTTAGGTATTGCCAGTAAGAATCTTTAGGAGCTGTCTTATAGACAATTGAAGTGTTATATAGATATGATAACGCATTCTTAGCATTGATATTATTATATAGAATTCCAGAAATCTAATTTATAATTTTTGGTACAGTTTTGAAGGATGAGTTATGTATTATTCTACACAGATCCTTAGTGTATGATGTGACACTTTGAAGAACCAACCAGTCATTAGGGGATAGGCCATAGGCTTACAATATACTTTGTGTATTCACAGCTTGTTGGTTTTCAATACATTGCAACCAACAAAATAGGTTATTATTTTCCCGTAAACTAAAAATCTCTCTATGTGTTTTATCAGGGAAATATCTTGTAGTAGTAAATGGTATTAAAAATCTATGCCACAGTTTTATATCTAAATTTGTGTTAATGAATTTTCTAAACACATCAGAAATATTGTTTATTAGTGTTAGTTTAGTTAATTTTGTTGAACTATACTGTACATTTAAACTTAAATAGTGCCATATCTTATCTTTGCCAGTTACCAAAGCATTATTTGATAAATTTAATTAATTAGTATAATGGAGTATAACTGTTTCCAATTGAAATAGTATCTAGGATTTATCCAATTCATCACTATTTTAATTATAGATGCCTTTATATAAGTTTCAATCTCTGGGAATTTTAACCCCCCCTTGTTCCCATTTTCTGATATGATGAGAATATGCCACTCTACTTCTTTTGGGGTACCACAGGAATTTCATCAGAGTTGATGTGATTTCTTTAAGGATTTTCTTTCCTGGTGGAAGTATAAGGGCTTGTGCTATATATAATATTTTAGGTAACAAAACCATTTTTATCAGTTGTAACCTATCATCAAATGTTATAAACAAATTATTCCATTTGGTTATTAATGTCTTGATTAAGTCTATGGCTTTAGCATAGTTAAGATGTAAGGTTTCCTCTGTATTCTTGCCTAGGACTATTCCTAAATAGTCTAGAGTTGAAACTTGGTTTCCAATAATATGATTAACTGGAACCTGTATGTTATTTTTTATTTAATAATAACTATTTTGATTTAGATTTGTTGGAGAGTCCTGAACTTTTTTGGAAATTTGTTGTTACTGTATCCACTTCACCTAACACTTCCTTAGAGTTGGGTATGGTAAGTAAGACATCATCAGCAAACATCATTATTTTAGAAATATATTGGTCATATATATTTATACCTCTTATCTTTGGGTTATTACGTATTAAAATGGCAAGTATTTCTATGGCCAAAGCAAATAGGATAAGGGGACATGGGATATCCTTGTCTAGTACCTCTCGTGATTTGGATTGCTTTGGAAGTAAAGGGACCTAATTTGACATATGCTAGATTATTTTCATAGATTTTCTTTATCATTGTTATAAAAAAGGGGAAACAATCAAATAACTGTAAGACTTTAAATAAATAACCCCAATTTAAGGAGTCAAAGGCCTTTTGAATATCTAGACCTATTATCAGTGCTTCATGGTTTCCTCTATTGAGGTAATCTATCAGAGTTAATACTCTTTTAATATTATCCTGTGTATGCCTGTTATGTATGAAACCAGTTTGGAATTCATTAATTATTTTAGATATGGGTATTTTCAATCTATTGACCATAATTGACATAATTCGTTTATAATCATTATTCAACAAAGAAATTGCTCTGTATGAGTTGCAGTGATTAGGGTTCTTATTCTCTTTTAATATAGGGGAATTTAGAAAATATCTCCAAGGAGGAGGAATATTTGCTAATGTTTGAACTTCAAGAAAGGTTTTATGAAGGAGAGAGATTATAGAAGAAGGGAGCAATCTATAAATTTTGATAATTAAGCTATCTATTCCAGGTGCTTTATTAGACTTACTTCCTTTAATCCCATCAATAATTTCCTTTTGAGAAATAAGTTTTTGTAGATCTAACTTAAGTTCCTCAGGAATTCTTGTTATGTTGGGAACTATATTCTCTAACTTCTCACATTCATTTGTACTTATTTTATCTTTATGGTGCTCTGCATAATGATAATTAAAAGCCTCCAGAATGTCCCCTATGTCCGAGATTTTTTCATTTTCCCTTCATGAAAGATACTATCAATGTTATTGATTTTTGATTGTATCTTAACTTTCATAGATACATTACGAAGATGCTTAGGAGAGGTAGTATAAGAATTTAATTTCAGTTTTTCCATAACTAAATTCGTTTTATTGGATAATACTTCATTGTATTTCTTATTTACTTCTTCTATTTTCTTATTATTATCTGTAGCAATTAAGTTTTTATTAGATTTAAGAGATAATATTTGATTTTGGAGTTGCTGTAACTCTGAATCCCATTCTTTAATTATATTTTTGTACCAGCGAATGGTTTTACCATATAGATAGGCTTTAAGAGAATCCAAACCATAATTGTGTTTGCTTCAGGTTTATAATTAATCTCTAAGAAAAGCTGAAGTTCAGAAGTTATCCAAGATTTAAAGTCTTTAATTTTTGTGATATATGAAGGAATTCTTGAAGTAATAACTAATTGATTAAATTCCAAGTGTATTGTTAACAACAGGGAATTTTGATCTGAAAAGGGACAAGGTTGTATTGAAAAATTCAAGATTTTAGAATAAAGATCTTGTGATATATAAATTGTATCTATTCTAGTTTGGGTCCCATGTCTGTAGGCCTGGTGTGAGAATAGTGAAGAATTTGGTCCCAAAGCATTAAAGGTGTCTTTTAATTTAAACATTTCTGTCCATTTTTTTTAACTGTTTGGCTGAGGACAATTGTCTAGGAGAT
Organism: Protopterus annectens; assembly: GCF_019279795.1. Classification (NCBI taxonomy): domain Eukaryota; kingdom Metazoa; phylum Chordata; order Ceratodontiformes; family Protopteridae; genus Protopterus; species Protopterus annectens. The sequence goes on along the minus strand of NC_056728.1, from coordinate 1,719,761,325 downwards.
TTCCTATTGGTAGTTTCTGTAATATCTGTGATGCAATTGAAATCACCTCCTAGTATAATATTACCTTTAGATGTAGTTGTAATAAAGTCTGTGCGTTTCTTAGCTAGTCCATCCCCCATACCCGGGAACCAGTATAAATTAACCAGGGTCCAAATTCTATTATTAAACTTAAGTATAACTAAGGCTATGAGTCCATCATTATCTACATGTTTGTAAATGATTTGGGGATTTAAGAAAGTCTTTTTCTATAGAATTGTTGCAACTCTGGTCTTATTTTTATAAGAAGATTGAGCAAGTATTGTTTATTCCTTAGGGTCCCACATAAATGTGTCATTTATTTTAAGGTGTGTTTCTTGGAGAAAAACTACTTGAGCCTTGTTTAGTTTAAGATACCTTAGTAGGTTGGCTCTTTTATGGGTTGTTTAAGCCATTAGTATTTAAGGATATCAAAGTTAAATCCATATCAGAATTATTTTAAGATAACAAATAATAAAGGAACTTGTATTAATAGAATCCTGTATACATAATACTCTTCCTGAATAGACAATAGAATATCAATTGTTGTATTTCTATTTATCTCAATCCAAATAACTTTCCCCATGAAAGATAAAAGTAAAACAATTGTGTCATGCATTTTAAAACTAGAAAAATAGTTAAATAACAAAAAACTAGCATATTTCACTCTGATATAAACTTTAATACACCCTATACATGGAATGAGATAAATTCCTAGTCTAGCAAACAAAACTAAATCTGCTAGACTATCTCTCCCAACCATCAACCTTTGTTGGTTCGAGCCAATGAAAACAAAGTTAAAAATGGAGACTATATTATAAATTAAGAGAAAAATACTAGTGATAAACAACTAATCAGATATTGATTCCAGTTAGGTTTTAGAGATGAGTTACATACACTGTTATTAGAAACATTAAACATTTATACAGTAGATATTCACTAAGGAAGCAAGAGACATATAATCTGAATTTAGTGCTTAATAGACTAAGGAAACATTAGCTTTATTTAACAATCTAAATGATTACCCAAAATACTTAAGCATGTCATCTGTATTAGTTCTAATAAAAACTTCAGCATGGCAGAACAAATCAAAGAATCATTTAGCATTTGTATTTACTTGCCCTCTGAATAAATCTTAGCATGGCAAACTCCCACTAAATAAAAACTTCATGAGAATTGGGTGTTAGCACATAGTGAGTGTGTGTCATTCCGAAAAGATGTTAACATAGATTTTTAGAAATATTCCATAAGACATATTTGTCCTTAATTAACTCCTAAACTTCTGAAATAGCAGATGTTTAAATAACTGACTGAAATCAATAATAATTAACTGGCATCAGTTAAAATGACAAAAAATAGTAAAAAACGTTATTTATATAAAACTTACTATGGATAACAGGTCTTAAAAGTGAATGACTCAAAGAAAACATTAAGATAGAGATGGATGTAAATGTCTACCATAGTAATAGGGTAATACTGAAACTCATAACTTGTTTGTTGTGTTATCACAAGTCATAGATATTACTGAGCTCTTAAAAACATGACTTTATAATAACTGAAAACATGACATCTGAAATATAAATAATATCTAGGATACAATAAGGAAATCAACATATTAAATACAAAGTAATTATAGTTCAATCAAAATTATTCATACATATATTTGCTAGAATTTAGTATGGTGTTTGAGTATCCTTACAGTTATTACCATTAGTCATAAGCCTTTCTTGTAAATGTATAAGCCTATACTAAACACTTGCTAACTGCATAAGAAAGTTATTTATAAAGATCTATTTATAAAAAAACTCAGGTACTTTTCCATTAATGGGGCAACAGCTTTCTGGGCCTAGATTTGCATTAACGGAAAAGTACCCATTTTTCATAAATATATGTAGACTGAAACTCAAATATATGTCATTATTTAGTGAGTTCAGTCCTCACTGATTTGCCAGAAAGCCATAAAATTTTATGAGGAACAGACTAAAATATGATGCAAAAATCATTCAGGACATTCTGGGAGAAAAGTCATTGAAACAATGTCACGCCATTGAATGTATAAAATCACACAATTATTTGTAGTAGGTTTTAATCAAATTAACTTCAGCCATTTTTGATGGTCCTTTTCATGTAATTGCTTAACTGCATAAAGTGCATTGCTTCACTTTTCATCTGCAACCTGTTGCAATTTAGGAAAAACATTGAAAACTGTACTTTTTTTAGCCAAGTATCAGGAAGTGTGCTTCCCACAAGATGACAGGGCTGGTGCTGTAAACATTTGAGCCTAAACACTGTACATGACTTCAGTTATATGCATTGCTGGAGGATGCCAAATGCGTAAAAGTACAGAGTCAACTTTTAAAAGTGCACAAGGAAAACTGTGTGTAAACCTCTATATGGAAGACACTAATGTGGTGTGTGTGTGTTTGTAATGGTGTTAGCATACACAGAGTAGGGAAAACAGAAGTTAAGGGTTGTATATTGCTTTTACATTTGAAACAAAGGGCAGATTGAATTCTTTCTTTTACCTGCAAAATTTCACATTCAGGAAGTTTTGGGAGGAAATGACAGCACATTTCCATCTTAAGGAGTTTTGCATACTCCCATGCAGAGAGGACAAAGTGAAGAGACCCATCTGCTCGCCCAGGTGCTAGGGTAGTGGACATTTCAAATGCCCTGTAAAGTCTTCTGTTGAGGAATAATGGTATAAGGACCAGTTTAACACGTTTTGGGGAAAGTTATTTGGGTCTGGAAATGTGTGCATTTGCTTTTAACACATTTCACCAGGATAACTGACCTGTTTCTGACATCACAAACAAAATTAATCATTTTACGTATATTACATATTGGTTCTTTTCCGTTAATGCAAATCCAGGCCCAGAAAGCTGTTGCTCCATTAATGAAAAAGTACCAAAACTCCAGTATATTCACTAGAAATAGTGGCTATAATTAACTGTTTACAAGAAAAAATAGCATTTTTGTATATATTTGATCACAAAATATAGTCACTATTATAAAAGGGGAACCATGAATATGTTTGCAGACTGTGTAGCTCATATTTCTTGTAAAATAAGCCTACTATGCTATATTATCCAGTCAGAGACTTGACATTCACAATTAGGCTTGCATATACACATTAGATGTAATGTAATCTGATCTGCATGCATAGAACGCATGATGTCACAAGCTAAGTAAGAAAGCTTCACTTCTTAAATTTCAAACTGACATTTTCCCGCCCAGCACGCTACACAGTACAGTTTCCTGACCTCACTTTAACTGTATCACAAAGTTTGCTTATTTACAGCAACAAATGCAAAGTTTAACTGTCAGATACTTCCAAACACTAAAATAACATTCAATGCCAATGAGAGAGAAAACAGTACTTTACATTAAACTCTACAGGAAACATAACTTGTAACCATTTAAAAACCTTGTGCCATAAAACATACAAGCATATAACTGTCAGAGAGACCCAATTTCTGTCAAAAGCTGGTAAACAGCTTTTTGTTCACACAGGTACCAATATATATTCTGAAACAATCAGAAGTTATAAATAGTAAAGAAACTAGTTAATATATACTAAATCATAGAAATGCCCTGTTATCCCATGTATCCAAAACAGTTTTGATAAATAATCTAAGCAGTGACTATGCCTGTGTAATAACTCAGAAGAGCATTTAGCAGGGAAAGGGCTATATATTATTTGAAATAAAGCATGTCATCTTAAGGTCATAAAAGCAAAGATAGCTTACTGTTCAGTTATATCACTCAATAAACCAGTAATATTATACTAATATACTAAAAGCATAAACAGTTATTTAATTTGTATATGAACAAATGAAAAAGCAAAAAGAGAAAGAAATCATTAAGAAAAATATTGTCATGACATACCTTACTTGCAAATTTAGCAAGTATAAAACAAATTAATCCAGTTGCAGTAGATGCTTTGACAGATTTAGTGGGAACAGCAGTCTTTGACTCAGTTTTTTGTTTTTTCTTTTTAACATCGGTCCAAGAAGATTTATCAGTAACTCTATTCAGAGATGCAGATGCCCATTGCATATCTTCAGGTAAGGAAAATAATGTTATTGTTTTTAATAAAGGCAGTGCCTTCCTCTAGGGCGTTAAATGATCTCACTTCATTCTGATATAGAATTTTTATTCTGGCAGGAAAGACAAGCTGAGTTTTTATGTTATTCTGCTTTAACAGTTTTTATGAATGGCCAAGCTTATTTCCTCTGTTCCAAAACCCTGGTAGAATAGTCATTATCAAATATAATTGGGTTTTGATTACATTTTAATGGACTTTTTCTGTAGGCAAATTTAGGACCAACTCCTTGTCCAAATAAGATAGAAACTTTATGACTATTTATCTGGGAGGAGTAGAGGAGGATGTTGACACTGGCTTTCCAAAAGCTGTATGAGCCCTTTCAATACCAAAGGACAGACCCTTCTTTAAATCTAAAATCTCTGGAATCCAGGTGTTCAGGAAAGAAATGATATATTCTCCTTCAGCTCTCTCAGGGATGCCAAAAATCTTTATATTTGACCTTCTCTCTCTGTTTTCCAGGTCATCCACTTTATTGAGAAGCCAAATGTTTTGCTTGATGAGAAAATCTTTCTGGCTTTCTTCTTCCTTCAGTCTTCCATCAAGATCATTCAGGGATGCTTCTAAGTGTGTTATTCTGGATTGATGCTGCTGTATAAGTTCCTTGAGATAATATGTTTGTTTCTGACAATTTTCCTTGAGTTTTTGTAAATTCTCCTTAAAATCATCCATTTTTAGTGAGAGTTCTTATAGAGCAGATGTCACAAGCTGCATTTCTTTTTTTAAAGCTATGTCAGAATGAGTAGTCTTCGAAGTACTCATCTCCACAAATGATATATTCTGCTTTATAATTTAACAGGAAAAAAACTTTCCTAAGTTCACCAAAGTTACTGATAATATAATTTATACTTTCATCTATCAATTCTAAGTATTTTTGCTAAAATAAAATAAGTTATTTCCTGTTTTTTATACTAGTTTCATGGAGCTCTGAAAAACTGCTACTATCAGTTGGCCATCTATGCTCCGCCTACCAATAACAAGAATTTGAATGTGTGCCTAGAATCAGTAGCCAGTACATGTTTTGACAAAACACTAGTTGTGCTTCCCTTTTGTATATAAAAAACATGCTCCTTTATTCTCTCTCTTAAAGCCCCGTCAGTCTTTCCTATATAAAATTTGGAACATTCCTTACAGTGGACTAAATAAACAACATGTTCCGTACTGCAAGTAGCAAATATATGAAACTCATAATCCCTTTTTTGGTCTGGATGTGTAAATTTTGCACTATCAATGTATGAGCACATTGAACACGTACCACAGGGAATCGTAACTTTATTTCTATGCTGCACAGAATCCCTGGTGGGGTAACAAAGCTGCCATTTCAATAATTTCATATTTCTAAAAAGAAATCTGGGAGTAGCGTCTAGCAACTTCTAGGCACAGATTCAAATTTCTTGTTATTGGTAGGGAATCAAACAGAACAGATGGAAACTAAATAGATTATCAGGCTAAGGGGAGATTTTGGGCATGGGTTGAGATGAGTTTGTACCCATTAAACCTACACTGAAGTCAAGACCACTAGCCAGATGACAGAATTTGCCTTTGCATCTGCAATTATATATGTTTGTTTTCTTGTTAGCTAAATCAGTATTTTTACTTGCTTATAGGAAGTTTTATATAATTTTTATATAGTTTTTATGTTGCATTTATATGTACATGTTTTTATGTGCTGTTTAGATAGCATATATTTTAGCTGTGTTTCTTTAAATTTTGTGGTCATGTGACTTAACACCGTTTCACTTCTCTATTTAAAAAACAGTTTTGGTTCATTGTGTTTGTTATCTGATGAAGCAGTAGTAGTTGCAAAAGTGCTAATGACCTACAATAAATTATGTTTTTAATCTGGAGAGTCGTGCCTTCCTTGGGTCCATCAATGTTCTTGTATTATTTGCATTTATTTTTGTTGTACTCTGCTGCTCTGGGAAGTTGGTGGTAGTTTTTCTTTGGCTTATTAAGCTAATGTTAATAACTTTAGACCTATAGCAATCTTATTTCCTCTCACCAAAATACTTGAAAAATATAATTAAAAACAATTGCTAGACTATCTCCTGGAGGAAGAACTCCTATCCCCTACACAACATGGCTTCCATCCTTCCCATAGTACTAGCACTGCCCATCTAACTTACATAGATATTGCCAATAAAGCTATAGATAACGGTGAGCTAGTCTCTTCTTTATTTCTAGACTTGTCTAAAGCCTTCAAAGGAGTTTGTCACAACAACCTTCTGCTTCAAATGTCCTAAGTCTCTCTTAGCCCACCCTTCTGTGGTTCAAAAGCTACCTCTCCAGTGGGTATCAGTCAGTAAAATGGCACTCCATATTCTCTCCTAAGTGTACCACAAAGCTCTGTCTTAGGTCCCCTCCTATTTAACATTTTCACCAACACCATCTATACATCCATAGAACAGGCTACCTAATACAATGATTTCACTCTCATTTGTACATCTGAAAACATGGTACACCTCCAGAAATTACTCAGGAAGGTTTAACAGCCACTAAAACATGGTTTTGTAACTCACAACTCATGCTCAACCCAAAAAAGACCAAACTACTACTTTTTTCCCCAGATCCCTCTCTCATGAAAAAAAACTAATTTTAAAGTGTTCCCTTGATAATACAACCACTGAACTCACCTCTTATAACAAATTATTATGGGTGATAGTGGATAAGGTTACATTTGACGTGCATATACAAAATCGCATAAGAAAAACTCATGAAAAACTAGGGATGCTTTACAGAGCCAAAAACTTTCTCACTGATGCAATTAAAACTACACTTGCCACTACTTTTCTCCTTCCCACAGTTCTTTATGGCTCTCCTATACTTATTAACCTCCAGGCTCCACATTCACAAAAATTAAAACTTGAACAGTGCTATAACAAAATACCCCTTTCAGAACACACCACTGTATAGCACTAAATAGCCTAAATTGGTTAGAACTGCGCCATCCACTAACATGCAAAAGGCTTCTTACCACCTATAAAATTATCCAGCATCCATCTGCCTGTCCAGCACTAAAAAACATTCTACACAGCTGTGTTCCCAGTAAGTCATTGCAATCCAGTGACCAAAAACCCTTGTCTGTCTACAAACCTGTCATATCTGCTTAGCATTGCCTGTGCTAGTACAAGGTTGCAAAGGCCTGTAACTCAGTACCTTTATCCAGCAGGTCAATACCCTTCCTCCCATCTTTCAAAACCATTCTGAAAGACTTCTTAGGTAAAATCTGGCTCTGGTCTTGCTCAAAACTAAGATAAACTATATTCCTAAATGTGAACAAGTACCTTTTCATTCCTTATACCTCCTTACTCTCCCTTCTTCACTTACTTCCTTACTTCAATCAAATTCTCTTCCCAGACTTTCTCTCTAAATATACCATATGCCTGTTTTCCCTCACTTCATATTGTAATTCCTGTTTATATTAAACTGACTTACCTTTAATTTCTCTACAAACTGTCTAAAAGTTCTATAAATATTAAATGATTGTCATATAACTTGTATCGATTCTTAACCAATGTTTTTATATTATTACTAATTTGTTATAATTATTTAAATTGCAGATATTTTGTTTTATTTTTGAAGATTGTAAAATTATTGCTCTTAAAATGTTTTGTAATAAATTGGAGCTTTTTGCCCCAGGCCTCCACTGAAAATGGGCTTCTACCCAAATAATCTTTCCCGGTAATCAAATGTCAATAAATAAATAATTAATTCCATTACTTTGCATATTAAACTTTTCAGATTGATCGGTCTGGAGTTCCCGGAGTCAGTTGATGGTCCGCCCTTATAAAGAGGGATGACCGTTGTGGCCCTCCATTCTCCTGACATGTTTTTTGAGGCTGTAGCTGAAGAGTGCTTCAGGTGGGCCTGCAAGGAGGCTGTCATAATGGGTAAAGTGTCTACCCTGCAGACACAAAGTGCATGGTTTGATTCTCACATGGGGTAATTGTCTAGGCTTAAAATAGCCCCGAAGGGCAGTTAGCCTAGTACTACTCTATGAAGCTGTGAACCTATGTTTTAGGCTATTTAGCAGTCAACTGAGGATATTCTGAGGGAATGCTGAAGTAGTGTTTTTGGCCTTAGTAAGCTTTGCCAGGACCTGTTCCCTGTTGATAGTTGGGGGATATGTTAGAAGGGATTTCACGTGGGGGGAGTGGGGGGGTGAAGTTAGAGCTAAATTTATCAGCCAGTAGATTTGCTATGTCACCATGATCGGTGAAGGTTGTGCCATTTACAACCAGTTCTCACCTATGCTGAGTGTTACCTTTAAGGTTTCTAACATAGCTGAAGAAGGCCTTGTGATTGTCCTTAGTCTGGGAAGTAGGTTCTGTTTTTGGTGTTAGATTTGGGCTTACATCTGGTAGGTATGGCAGCCTCAATGCAGCCATTTACATGTTTGTGCAGGGGTTCTTTGAGTAATTCTGCACAGGTAGCTGTGTTCTCAGGATTAGGGAGAGTTATGAATTTTTGCAAACTGTCACTTAATAGGATGTAGTTTGTTTTAGAATAGCTCCTAACTGTTACAGGTTTAATCCGGTTTTCCTGGTTTGTTGTTATTTCAAGGGAGACAGCTTTGTGGTCCAATTGAACTCCAGGGCATCTTCCTGTTTAACCAGCCTGGAGTTGTATTTGTTGCTAATATAGATTGAGACACCTTCAGCTTTAGCCCTCGTCTGTGCTGCTGTTGGTCTACGTGTGTAAGGCACTGTAGTCTTGTGCTGCTGGAGTACTGTCTGCAGCTTTGAACCAAGTCTCTGTAGCAGCACAGATGTCTACATTCTTCAGAATGTGGAGAGCTTGAATGTTGTGGAGTTTCTTATTTAGGCTTCTAGCATTGAGCATCATCACCTTAAGGTTGCTTTGAGTTTTTTTTTGTTTGTTTTTTTGCTATGTTGGCAGTTTTGTCATTTTGTCATTACCTAAAAAAGGCTCTAAGGAGGTGAATAAAGTTTGAGCCAAAAGTCCATGGGTGATAGGTGCAGACCATCCTTGGCAAAGCAACATGGTCTGTTAACCATGTCCTTCCATGCTGGTAGGTAGATATTGGATCCCCCTGGAGTGATACCTGAAACAAAGCCAATTATTAAAATCAGTCATTTTCTGTTCATACTGTGACATCATTCCTGGTGAAGGTAGAATGCTGCTCAATGCAAGGCACATACCTGTCTGTGACACATAAGTCAGAGAGATCCATAATGTCTCTTTTCGTTTAAACCCACATGGATGAGATATTGAATTCTGTGGTCCCCACCCTTACCAGCCTTGGAAGATGCTTTTAAAGATGCCTGTATGACACCACTATCTATTCCAACATTCCCTAAAAATGCTCAGAGAAAATGTAGGGTCTTCTTAGATGTGACAGGTTTCTTTTCTCATCTAATCCAACACTCCATGATAAAGAGGGTGAATAGTTAAATCTTCAGGGCAAAAAGATACCTCTTTCTAGTAATCTAGCCTTTAGAATATTACATTATCAAGGCTATATGTGGAAATTTATTTTACAGTGTGAGTATATTTTGAAGGATTTTGCTGCATCCTTACCTGCAGAGCAGAAGTCTTATATGAATTAAATTGTTTTTAATTGGACTCAGGTTTTGAAATGTGCTTTGACAGGTGTGTTCGAATATGCAGTTACAGTCTTGAGAAATGCTGCTTTTTCTGTTGTATTAAGGCAGTATGCTTGTTGACATAATCAGAACTTCTCTGATGATTTAAAAGCTAAGATTTTGAATGCACCTTTAAGTTTTGAATTGGTGTTTTGGGACATCTGTCACACAGTTTGTCAAATAGTGGGATGAATAAGGCAAATAATGCATGGGATATCTAGGATGTTCATATACCCAATTTTTCGCTAAGGAGGTATTTTTCTTCAAGGGGTAGAACAAACAAAATTCCCAGCCAAGCATAAATCATGGATCCAAAACAAAGGGGCAGGAGGATAAGTCTTCAAAACCAAAAAAGAGGGGGCTCCTTTCTGAAAAAAGGATCAACCTTCCCCCTGCA